>NC_031778.1:23380004-23402644 GCF_001522545.3 Parus major | reverse complement strand
CCGCTCGGCTCCGGAGCCCGGCCCGGGGAGCGCCGCTCGGCTCCGGGGCCGCTCTCGCCGCGGCCCTGGAATGGCAATGGGAGGGAGCGGGGGCGGGAGCGGGCGGAGCTGCGGGAGGGAGGGGAGGACGGGCCGGGACCGTCCCTCCCTCGGCCGGAGCGGGGTTTGCGGCGCTGCGGTGGCGGAACTCACCGGGAAGGGACCCTCAGTGCCCGCGGCAGGAAATCGCTGCAGGGCTCGGAGGGGATGGAGGAGCGGGGATGGAGGAGCGGGGATGGTCCCGATCCAGGACAGGATGATGGAGGAGCGGGGATGGTCCCGATCCCGGAGGGGATGGAGGAGCGGGGATGGTTCCCATCCGGAGGGAATGGAGGAGCGGGGATGGTCCCGATCCAGGACAGGATGATGGAGGAGCGGGGATGGTCCCGATCCCGGAGGGGATGGAGGAGCGGGGATGGTCCCGACACGGAGGGGATGGAGGAGCGGGGATGGTCCCGACACGGAGGAGGAGCCGCGTTCAGCCCCGCTCTGCTTCCAGCGCCTCGTTCCTCTCCAGAGCCCGTGAAAAATCCACCCTGCAGGTGGAAAACGGGAGACGCGGATCCTCCACCGCACCTTGTGCCAGCTGCAGACCAAGGAAATTGAAATGATTTCGTCTTTTCTTTGAAGCTCGTTCATCTGCCTGGGCAGCCCAAGACAGCCGAGAGGTTCTTTAGGGTTTTTAGGACGCAGGGAACGGCTCCCACTGCCAGAGGTCAGGACTGGGTGGGATTTTGGGCAGGAATTCCACCCTGGGAGGGTGGGCAGGCCCAGAGCTGCACCCAATGAAGGCTTTTCCCATTTTCCACATTATTCTCCATTAATTTACAGTTCAATGAAGTTACTTTCAGCTGTTACAAAGTGAATTTGAAAGAGAAACAAAACTGACTGAATGTTGTGATGTAAATCATCATGCACCATCACCCAAAACTTACCTGAACACATCTTAAAACGACTGTGTAGAGAATATTATACAAATACCTGGGAAACAACTAGAATTACTTCAAATAATAAAAACCCTCAAGCCCAAATCACAAATTTCCCAACACATCAGGAATATCTCAGGAGGAAAACGACAGGAGCAGAAAATCAGGGAGCTTTTGACATTAATTCACAGCTCTAAGAGTATTGTAGCTGACAGTAAGAAACATGTGGGTTCTCATCTATTTTATGTACTTAAATTAAGAATTCAAGATGAAGCAGCATTTCAAGTGCAAACTGCCATTCCAGGAATTAAACCTGTGATTAAACCCACAATCTGTGTTGCTGATAGGAATCCTGACCCTCATCAAATTACAAAACTTCTGGACAATAATTGACATTTAAAGTTGCCCAAAATTGTTCCTTTTCTAGTAAGATCAGCTTTTAGTGCTTTATATCAATTTAAAATTGAAAGTATTGACATTTTAATGACAACTTAAAGTCTTCCTCAGCTTTGGGGCACACCAATCCAGCAGGATAAATACAGGATTACTAATGGATTAACTAAGGAAAAATGGGAATTATTTGATGGAAATGAAGATTTGCCAGTGATTCCCCTGTGTCCCCCGAGTTCCACTGGAGCAGTAGCTTCAGCTTACCCTGAGTTTGTAAACTTGACACGTTTGCAGCTACTAAGTTTCCTCTCACCAAGATTTGATCCAGATGCAGAATTCCTCTAATTGCTTCCAGCCTCAGGAGCAGCTTTCCTGCCAGGAATTCGGTGACACGCAGAGCTGAGGAAACATTTACAGTTAAAAGTGGTAAAAAGTCTCCCAGTTTTAATCTGAAGACATCCCAAAGTGAGGAATTGTCTCTGCCAGGGTTCCATTTGCTCAGTAGCTGACTGTTCTATGCAGAAATTTGGATTTTTACCAGTCTGTCCCACTCCCAGAGCAGAAATTCCCAATTTACCTGGAATATCTGGGAAGGATGGGATAAAGTCTGCCCAGGGAATGCTGGAAACAGCCAGGGATAATTCCAACTTTTCCCAATAAATCCCTTTCCACTCACCTTATTCTTCTTCCCAGATCCTAAAATTCCAGGCTAGCTGTTTTTTTCCTTAAAAGAAAAAATTCCCACCTGGCACAGCTGATTTGTAGATTTATTTTTGTCCTTTTAATACTTTAAATATTTTTCTATTTGCTCTCCTAAACTCAGATGAAAAGATAATTTCCCACTCCAAAGCAGAGTATATTATATATATATATAAATAGGATATAGATTATAATAGAGGATATTTTAATATAACTAACATATAAATATGGATGCAACATCCAAACTCAGTGATGTTATTCCCAGAAGCAATTCCCAAATTTTTTCTTGTTTTTATCCCAAGATTTCCCAACAAATCCCCCTTTCCCCAACAATGTAATCACTTCAAAAATTCAAATTTTGGACAAAAAAGGCATCACACAAAGCAGCTCCAGGTTTGCTCCTGGAGAGCTCCAGTGGTGCCACCCTGTGGAGGCTGGAAAATTTCACATTTTGGTGAAGAAACAGCGACAGGGGAAGAGAATTTCCCTGTTAAAAATCCACCCAAAAAGGGAAAAAGCTGGGAGAGCAGCAGCCCAAGGGAATTTTCTGGAGTTATGTTATCCAAAAAGTGCCCAAAAGGGCATTTTTTTGGCATTAAATATTTAATTTTGGTGGTATTTTTGTTTCTAGACAACCAGAAGTTACCACAAACACCTGTTCCCTATGGAAAATCCCTCACAAAGGGTGAAAATTGTATTTTACTGGTTAGAATTTTCCTTGGAACCTTGCAGCTTCCAGAAAAAGGATTTCATTTCCCTCCTCCGTGGATTCCATGAAAACAGCCCTGATTTATTTAGTGAATACACAGAGTTAATTCAGTAAAACTGAAGTAAAATTGTTATTTTTAAACATTTTCAGCAAAATAACTCCAGCCTGCAACACACAAACACTTAACAGGTAAAACAACCTCAAAAAAAGCCTTTAAAAATTGATTTTAAAAGTGAAAATGAAAATCTTTAAAATCTAAAATAATTTTTAAAATTTAAAATCACATTTTAAAAGCGATTTCCTTCAAATAATCTCTGTGTTTTAAGATGAAAAACATGAATATTTAATAAAGAAACAGCCAGAGCAGCAGAATTGCAAGTTTTATTGTTTATTTCCCCAAGACAGCCTAGCCTGCACTCTACTTGGATAAATTCACAAGCTAGTTTTCCGCTGCTTCTAGTTTTAAACTTTAAACTCATGTTTCTGATGACAAGGAATGCTGCAAAAATACTCTAGTCCAACAAAGAGTTATGATCACAAAATAATCTTTATCCATTCTACAGTGTTTCAGAATTACCAGCTGATTTGAAAACACAAGGTAGATATAGATGCTAATGGTGGCTAACCTGGGATGTTTTATTATAGCAAACTGTTGTTCATGCAACACTTGTGCTCAAAGGGGAAGGCACAGCATTTCCTACTATGAGCCACCTTATCAAGAGTTCACTTTGTACAAATTTGTAACATCACCTTGAATTTAGTGTGCACCACCTCAAAACTGAGGCATTCCTCCAATTATAAAAACACTTGCATCCTTTTTGTGCAAGTTTTAAAAATACAAAGGTTTTTTTTTTTTATTTTTTTTCTCTCTAAAGTGGCTCAAAATAGATTGTTCATGGCTGCCTACATCTAAGATAAAAAGAGTCTAAAACAATTGGATTAGGCATATTAAAGGTGTTCAAACCATGACTTGATTTGTACATCTATTCACACCTCTTTTTTTCGCTCTTTATTCAGCAGTACATATGCACCAAATTTCATTTTTAGACGTTTCCATATCATTTTCATAGAAAACAAAGTTTGAAAACAAGTAACATTGAAACACAGCACGGTATCCTACCACAACAGAAACATTTTGGTTACAGGACTCAACAAAATCTAAAAATGAACTATGCTGGAGATTACCACATGCAAAGGTCTTCATGTTATCTTTGAAAATGAAAAGGATGAGGTTTTATTACCACATTTTACTGCTTTCTACTATTATGGCAACTTGTGTACTGCAACACAGTCTAGTTTGAAGGGAAATGGATGATTTTTTTTGTTTGTTTGTTTTGTTTTTCCATGCAAAAATCTACAAATTAGTTTTGATGATATGGAAAAGCTTTTCATAACATCAAACATTCATCTGGTGCAAATGCACAGGGAAGCCTTCCTGAAATTCTGACTTTATAAACAACTAAGAAGGTGTAACAGGAAAAAAAATAAAAAATTGAAAAGAATGGAAAGAAAAAGGAAGAGGGGGGGAAAAAAGAATAGGAAACAAAAGAAAGGAAACAAAAGAAAGGAAACAAAAGAAAGGAAACAAAAGAAAGGAAATGAAAGAAAGGAAATGAAAGGAAACAAAAGAAAGGAAACAAAAGAAAGGAAAGGAAAGAAAGGAAAGAAAGGAAACAAAAAAAAGAAACAAAAAAAAAGAAACAAAAAAAAGAAACAAAAAAAAGAAACAAAAAAAAGAAACAAAAAAAAGAAACAAAAAAAGAAACAAAAAAAAAGAAACAAAAAAAAAGAAACAAAAAAAGGAAACAAAAAAAAGGAAACAAAAAAAAGGAGACCAGAAAAAAAAGAGACCAGAAAAAAAAGAGACCAGAAAAAAAAGGAAACCAGAAAAAAAAGGAAACCAGAAAAAAAAGGAAACCAGAAAAAAAAGGAAACCAGAAAAAAAAGGAAACCAGAAAAAAAAGGAAACCAGCAAAAAGGGAAGGAAATAAAAGGAAACCAAACAAAGGAAAAGAAGAGACAAACACAGGCTGCAGGAGTAAAGCAGAGTCTGCTGCTAAACCGGTCTCGGTGTGTCCAGTGTAAGTCAACACTTCTGAAGTCATTGGATGATTTTAGGTTTCTCAGCCCCTGGAGGCCACTCAAGCTCGCACTCAGACACTCCACAAGCACTCTGTGCCCTCGGGCCGGGCCCGTGGCTGCAGACACTCACTCACACGGGGCTGCAGAGCAAGGCCTGGGCTCCTCTCGCTGCTGTGCCGTGGGCGTCCTGCTCGCTGATGCGGACGAGGCTGATGATGAGAGTTCTGCGTTCCCCCCGCTGCTCCGGGAGGTCGGTGTTTCCTTCTCAGGCACTGAAGATCTGTGACCTGTAGCCCTTTATTTTTTTTTCTTTGAACAATCTAAAGAAGCATTCAGTGTGAAGTTTGTCGTTACATTTTGCCACTCATTCTCACTCGCACCCACTCGCCATCTTGACTTCATTTGGGCTTTTCTGTGATTCCAAATGAAATCTTCACATTTACTTCCCCGATTTAATGCAGCAGCGGATCCCATGAGCCAAGATTGATGGATCAAACCCTTTTTTTTTTTTTTTAATTCGGTGCTGCATTGTACCTAAACTTCCAAAACACCACTCTAAAACTGGAACCCTTCTGCTGGTACATTGGCAGATGAATTGAAACCGAATGTTCCGCCTTGGATCGCTTCCGGAACAAGGCTTGGATCTTCATCAATCTGGAACGCAATGGGAACACGGTGAGTGGGGCCACCACAGATCCTCCCTCCACAGGAGCTGGACCATCCCAAAAACCCCACAGCAGCTCTCTCTCCACCTCCAGGCCTCCTGCTCACACTGGGAACATCTGTGGGGCAGGGGGAGCCCTGTCCCTTCACCTCACCCCCAGCACCCCTCCAGCCCTGCCACCTCTCCCCTCACTTAACTAAGAGAGCGCTAAAATGAAGTCATTAAAACCCAAATGTTTTGGCTCCTGTTCACACAATCTTCTCTCCTGGCAGCCCCACAAACTGCCTCAGTTCTTAGGAGAACACCAGCACCCCTAAACACAAACTGAAAATTCCGAGTCCAGCTGTAAATGCCAAAGTTGAGTTGCTAAACAGGACTTGGATCTTATTGTTCACATCAAAGTGAAACTCCAGCACAAAACGATCTTCCAAGTGAAAACAGGCCATGAATGCAGCTGGACTCGAGCATTTCTGGCAGCAGAAACCCTCCCTGCATGGCACAGACTGCCAGGGCTGCACTTTCCCTCTCTGCAATCAACTCCTGGCTTGGAAGTGCACACAAATCAACCCTGCCTCTGATTTCTGTTCCATGTTTGAAATGGAAACAACCTTCCTGATCAGCACATTCCACCTCTGGAATTATTCAGATATTCCAACTACTTTCTTAAGCAGCAGCCTCAGCCCCAGAGTCAGCAGGGAGCTTATCAAATGGGAAATGTCAAGCTGAGAGTTAAGTGAACTATTCCCAGCCTGGGATTTTAATCCCTAGAGATGAGGTTTAAATTAGACATCAGATCTTCTTTAGATGCTTCCTCATGAGCAATGGCAGGAGATGCAGTCGGTTCAAACGAGGGCTCCTTCTTCCCTGAGCCCAGCAAGTGTCCCAGAGCAGCCCTGGGGCTGCTGCTTTTCTCCTGAAGCAAATTTACACCTGAGAACAAGGACACCCTGCAGGGAACTGCACACTCACATCATCTGAAGAGAAGAACTGATCAATGATCTCATAAGCCAGTTTGTAGATGTCTTCATTTTCATGGTTTTGTAGCTGTTCAATTTTCTCCAGGCCTGCAACCAACACACAAGAGATCTCAGAACACCAAACTCAGGCCAAACAACTTCCAACAAAGAGATTAAAAATACATCTGGGAGTAGAATTATGAATAATCTGGTTATGAATGAGATGCTGTTAAACCCACCTGGCATATTTATATATATTTTATACACAGAAATATTTTTGAAGCTCTAACAGGAAGAGTTTTGGCACAAACACCTCTTTTCTCCTCCCAGCCATCATTTATCACTTGATCTTTCTGTCCCCCCTCAAGATTTGGTATTTTAAAAGTTATTCTACTCCATGCTAACAAATCCCAGTTTTTCACCTCTGCCCAAATTTAATATCACTGTTCTCTCATCCCTGAAAAGTTTCAGTCAATTTAAATCACAGCCAACATGGAGAAAGTCTCAAAACCATGAGGAAATTGAAGTTATTATGTGTTTACAACCACTGTATGTAGAATTATTTTTCCAAGTTCACCTGGACATGACTCATGCATGATTAAGTAAAGCACATCACCCCCACATTGACTAATTTGGTTTCTGTTAATTAGACTAATTTGTCTAATATGCAGACTGCTACAAAATTAGCACCTGATGAACTTTACTGCCATTATCCTGCTCCTCCACATTTGATTTGATCATGAACTTAGGAAAAGCTGTGAATATTCACCTGAGAGGCACCAAAAGGGTGCTTTAAAATGGGTTTCCTTAAAATATCTGTGCCAACAATAAACCCAACACAAGCAGGATGCCCAAGCAGCAATCCCTGGAAAAGTTATTAAAATCTTGCTCTTCCTACCTCCACACTCTTCTATAAGATTGGCTATGGTTTCTGCTTCCTCTTCAGCCATTTTTAATATATTACTTAGTCCATCCAGAACCACTTGCACAACTTGTGCATCTTTTACTGTCAGCAAATTGCAAAAGGGAGGAATTACATTTTGTTGAATTAAGTAAGCCACCTGAGGGGGGAAAACCAAGAGTTAGAGCAGGAATGAGGCAGCAGCACAAGCAAACACATCCCAGCAAGTCCAAATCCTCCAAGTCACCCACCCAGCTCAGGGCATTCTGCACTGGCCACTTCAGCAATCTCTTTTTGGAACCTTCAGAGGTAACGTTTGGGTATTAAACTATGAATAGATTTGGGATTTACAACACCCAAGCAGTAAATCCTGTGAATTTTTCTGTGTCAGATAAGGAGTGTCAGCTTCATCTCTGAAGAAGCACCACCCCAACCCTGCCACAAATCCCAAACTCTGGGTTTACAAGAGGCTCGTGTACTTCTACTCATTGGTCACTGTCATTTTAATTATCACATCCTCATGGTTTGGGAAAAAAAGGTAAAAAGAAATGTGGGATGTTTGAGAATCCCATCAGAGCCTGACTGAAGTCAAACCAAAGCCTTGGGGATGCTGCTGATCTCAAGTCACTCCAGAAACAAGGGAAGGTCACTCCCAAATCCCACTGAAGGAACAGAGACATCCATAACCCCAGCACTTCCCAAGACAGGAAATGGAAGTTCTCAAAGCTGGACTCACCTGGTCTTTTCTCCCACTGATTGTTAAGTTGCTTATTGCCCAAGCAGCTTCTTTCTGAGTCCCAAAATCCCCCTGAAAGAGACAGGAAGAGTCATTCCAGGGTTTAGGTCAGGCAGGATTCCCACAAAAGCTGTGTTTGTTACAGTCCCCTCTGCGTGGTGCCACTGTAGCAGTTTGCTGTGAGAGTAACAAATAAATCCTGTCCTGTTTGAATGTGTGCTCATCCCTTCCCTACAACCACGGTCTGCAACTGATCTTCCAGGGGAAGGGAACTCTGCTGCCATCAAAGCAAGCAGGAGCTGCAGCACTGCACTCTGCCAGTCACATCCTCAGGGAGAGCTGTGACCCAGCACTGCTGCACACACTGCAGCTGCTCCAGCACCTCAGGGCTGCCATTACATGGAAAAGCCTCCAGTCTTTTCTCACAGATCAATAAATTGGCAATTAACAGAGCTGGCTGTGACCAAGCTCTGTGTTATTTGTCTTTTCCCTTAAATAATTCCCATCTGCTTTTAGCTGTTCCTTCTTTCTGCCACAACAGATCCTTGGGAGCACAAAGTTGTTTGAGAAGTCACTTTTAAAAAGACACCAACACCCAACAGATGGAAAGGAACGCAGGATTTGAAGCCCCAACACCAATCCTTGGGATCTGACCTTATCTAGAAGATGGATTATCATTGGAACAAGGTTTGCATCTATTACTGCCTGAACTTGCTGCTGGTTTCCTGCAGTGATGTTAGATAGGAACCACACTGCTTCCTGCAAAATGAGAGATCAGCAATTAATTCACAGAAGGATTCCATACCATTTATGTCCACTCTTATTTGTACATCTGCAACTGGCCAACCTTAAACACAACCAAGCACTCAATCAGCTCGACTGTGCAGAGCTGAATTCTTGCTAAGACAAAACCACAGGGACAATCTCACCTTTGGTGACTCCACAAGACTCCTCAGCCTCTCACTGTTACCAGCTTCAACCAAATACTTCAAATTAAAAGGAAAAATTATGTGGAGACAGAAAATGCCAGATGAGCACTTCTGATTGCTTCCAGCAGTGCCAATAAGCAGGTTTGAGCTGATGGCCAAAATGCCTGACAAATCCTGTACTCCAGACAGCACAGTGTCAGTGCAACAGGAGACAGCTCTTCATCCCCTTCCTAAGGGCTCTTCTCAGCTTCAGGAAAATGCAGCACTGTTAATGAACACTTGATTTCTAACAATACTCTGAAGTTGATGACTCTTTATGCTCATTCTGCCCACAAGGCCAGGAGTCTCCTCCCAGGCAAAGCAAGAACAGATCTCTTCCCCAGCAGCCCCTCCCTGAATGAAATCCAGAGCCCTCAGCTCCCTTTTAGAGTGAGAATCTAAACTTTAATCAAGAAGTAACAGTTTTAAATACAATTTTAAGTATATTCAGGGTATCAACCTTTAAAAATCCTACAGCTGATAGATTTTTCCCTTCCTAGAAATTCCCCACCATTCAATTCCCTTCTCAACCTCCCTGAAGGAGAACTTTTTAGCTGAGATTTCTCCCAGCTAAAATAAGCTCCAGCAATGTTCATCCTCCGCTCACTGACTCTCTGAGATCAGATCACAGGATCACAGGTGACCCTGGGAGAGATTTGGGCTGTCTGGGGCTCTCCTGGTGGGCTTTTTTGGGGCTTTAATCACCGGCAGTGTTGCAGAGGGGCCCCAGAGGTGCCCAACACGCCTCAGATGCACTCCTGGCTCAGCACTGCCATCAGTGCCCCCACGAGAGCCCCTCACACCCCACACACAACCCCCAGCCTGCCTTCCCTCCCCTTCTCACACACACTCCATCCAAACACACCCAACCAGCTCCATGTCATCACTTCCAAGAGAGTCAGTTTAATTAAGGTGACATTTCACATATTGACAACTCCAACTTTTAAGTCAACAGCCAGATTTAGAAGAGAAAGCTTTGATTTCCTACAAATATTGACATTCCTGTCAAGCACAAGTCTGCAGCTCCTAAGAGACTTTCCTATGGATATTAATTTCCAGAAAAAAAATATAAAAAATCAGTATTTGCTGAAATTTGCCACAAACTGGTGGAAGGAGTCAATTATTCACATCTTTATGATGCTACACAACATGGAACCCAAGCTCAGCCAAATATAAGAGTCAGGTAAAATCCCTGGTGTTGCTCACCTTATTAATTTTTTCTTTGGGATGTGTCAGAAGTGCTGGGAAATGTGAGAGAGCTTCACAGTTGAGAACCACCTGTGTCTGCTCATCGGTGCCAGTGACGATGTTCCCCACGGCTCTCAGTGCAGCCGTCTGAAAACAAAACATTTCCTTTCAAAACAAAGGTTTTTCAACCAAGATGAGCACAGAGAAGGTTTTATGCAAATGCTGCAGCATGCAGGAAAAAAATATTTGTTAAATTTCAATGTGAGCCATGAAAAGAAAGCTTTGTCTGCAGTAGCACGTTTTGGGGGTCACTGGTTCCAAAATGTGATCCAAACTCACCTGGACTTTGACTTCCTGGTGGCTGAGGAGAGGAACCAAGTGAGGGACAATTCCAGAGTCTATCACCATCTGGATCTGCTCGTTGCCAGCATCCGTGAGATAGGAGAGGGCCCAGACTGTATCTACCAATATCTGACAGGAAAACACAACAGCTCTGGCAACAGCACAGAAACAGCTCCCAAAAAATGAACATTTATAGATAAATTTACAATTAATTGGAATTAATGTGTGTGTGCAGAAAATGTGAGCATTTTAACTGACAGCTTGCAAAAATATTGAGTGTTGTTTCAGCTGACAGCTCTTGACTGGCTCACCAATACAGGCAATTCCCAAAACTCAAATAAACTTAATTTCACCTCCTTGGAGACAAGAAATTAAATCACATAATTGCTATAGGAATAGTAAAGTTAATATAGCCATATTTTCTGCAGAGCATTGTTGCCATTAACTCAGCTACAATTGCTTTAGGAAGCAAAGAATTAATCTTAAATTCTGATTTATAGTCAGACAAAAAGCTGACTTATAATTTCAATAAAGTTTTGCTCATTTACTTCCCTTTTAAGTAACAATTTCATATTTAACACCTCAGAAGTTACATGTACCCCTGATATTTGACAAGTGCAGCAGACACTGATTTTTCTTTCATTCCCACTGATTTTCATTACAAATTTAAGTGCTGGGCAAAAAAAAATCCTCTATTTCTCTGTGAATGAATGCTCACAGAAATAAAAATAAAATGCAGTTTCAGTTGTAAGTGCAGGGAAAGTACATGCAAATAAACAATTGCAAAGACAGAAATACCAGGGGGGGAAAAAAAATCACTATTTAAAAATAACATAGAGATTTAAAAAGAAATAGTTAATAGATATCAAAAGAAGTTTATCCTAATCAAGGGCAACATCACAGATTTTAATTTTATTTTCTATTTCAGCTAAAAAACTACAGCAGAAGCTGCAAGTGGCTTTGGGAGGGGTCACTCACATTTACATCCGTGTGGTGAATTAAAACACAGAGCGCCGGCAGGATCTGAGGGGGGAAAGGAACACCTGAGGGTTATTTCTAAAGCAGATATTTCTAAAGTTCTTTCTTTCCAAACCCCCAGCTGGAATTCAACCCCACTCCAGAGCAATCCCATCACCTCCTGGATGGTTTCCATCGGTGGAGGGGGGTCTTTGTGGCGGCACAGGTTGACCATGACCCAGGTGACGTTCCTGAGGAAGGTGATGGGGATGGAGGGGCTGATGAAGGACAGCAGTGGCTTCACTACTCCAAGACTAATGACATAATCTCTACACTGGGGTCCATCACCTGTGGGAGACAATCAGTGGTGCTTTAACAGGAAACAGCCCAGCACTTCCAGATTTCAACAAAAAGCACCCCAGCATTGCCAGATTTCAATAAAAAGCACCCCACCATTTCCAGATTTGAACAGGAAACACCCCAGCATTGCCAGATTTCAATAAAAAGCACCCCACCATTTCCAGATTTCAACAGGAAACACCCCAGCATTTCCATATTTGAACAAAAAGCACCCCATCATTTCCAGATATGAACAAAAAGCACCCCAGCATTTCCAGATTTCAATAAAAAGCACCCCAGCATTGCCAGATTTCAACAGGAACCAGCCCAGCATTTCCAGATTGATGGTGGTGGCAGACACCACCAGACCACCAAGAGCCCAACATATTCCTGAGGATTCCTTGAGCAAGTTTCCAAACAATAAGCCAACACCCCCAGAGGTTGGTGGTGGCAGGAGGAACACCCACCTATGATATTTCCTAAAGCCCACACTGCTTGCTCACAAACATTTTGATGAGGTGAATGCAGCAGTCTCAGGAAAAGCGGCACAGCATCTGAAAGGTACAGAAAGAACCCAGGGAAATGGTTAAAAAATGCATCTCAAAAGAGCAAATAATTCACAGAATTAACTCTCACATGAGACATTTTTCTCCTGTTAAGAGCTGGTGAAAGCTTCACTAATTTCCCAGGTGATACTAAAATAAAACACTGCAATAATTCTTCCTCTGCTGCATATTCTTACAGAGCCTGCACTCGAGAATATTAAACCTCTGACATTTAATTTGTTTGCAAGTCTCGAGTTTACTGAAGCTTGTCAGGATCCAAATTCAGTTCCATTTATTGAATTTAGAAATTCTCTGCTAAGTTCTGCACCAGACCCAAGTGCAAAGACCAAACTCAGCCATTCAAGTGAAGCAACTCAAGAATAAACAGGAATGGAGTGGGAATTGAGGAGTGGGAATGTAGGAAGAGGGCAGGAAAGGAATCCCCATTTACATAATTGATTCTGATTGATTCTCCCCCAGCACTGAGGTGTTTCTTACATAACAGCTCAGTCTGTAAGGAACCCATTTACTTCATATATTTCAAGAGAAATTTGAAATTTTCAGTTGGATTTTTTCTTCATGTCAACCATGTGTTTGCTAGAGAAACAACAAATCAGCAGGATTCTTATTTCCTGTTAAATAAAGGTATTTACAGTGTCTGTATGCAAGGACAAAAAACATCTCCAGCAAGCAGATTAATAAATTCTTATGGAAAAATTACAAAACAGCATCTTTTTAATTTAAATAAATCGTAATTTCATATGTCACAGCTATTAAATTGACTAAGAGAGTGCAATGCAGACCTACAGAAATCACTGAAACAGTGCTCAATCCATTGATAAATTAGATTTAAAGTGTTCTAGAGCAGGGGTGGGATAGATTATCTATTAATGACATTTCCCAAAGAAAATTCAGGTTGCAACTGGGAAAGGAAGAGGACAGAGAAAAAGGTAAAAGTAGTACCAAAGGTACATCCTATAAAAGTGAAAACCAAATTATATCAAAGCTCACAAGCTCTAAACACTGAGTTTGCAAAAGCAGAAGCAACTGATCCTGCAGCCAATGTAAGTTTTGTGTATTTCTTTCCTTATATTTTAGGAAAAACTCATTTCACGCTATCTTTGATGCTTCAAGAAGCTCTGGTTTGTTCACTCAGTTAAAAACCCTGCCCACTTAGTTTTGATTTAGCGACAGAAGCTCAGCTTCAGGACATGCTTGGAGTCCAGAACAAAGTTTGCTCTGCCTGGCAGCTGAGATTCCAACGACAATTCCTTCCCACGTTTCAGATGTCTCAAAATAGGAAGGACAGGTTTTTTAATTCAACTTGATTTTGGAAGAGTTCAGTGTCAGGTGCATGAATATTCCTCCCTCTTCACAACAGGGACCTTTTCAGAGGGGTTGTTTGGTTTTATTTCAAGTTTTTTCGGGACTTTTAGGGTTGTTTGTTGGTTTTTTTTAAGTTTGAATACTGGAAACCAGCAGATACCAACTCTGCTAAGATATTGTGAGTTTCCAGCTGTTTCAGCATTAGGAAACCCCAGTGGGTTTAAACCCTGAGAAAAGGAAGCCAAAAGCAGGTGTGTGAGGTAAACACCTGGCAGCAGCTCCTTCAGGACACCCTGATCCCAACCAAATCCCAGATGTGGATGGAACCAAATCCACCCTGCAGGACTCACTGGATTGAACTACGGCCTGGGTTTGTTCCGAGGTTCCAGAGGCGATGTTTGTCAAAGCCCACGCAGCTTCAAACTGTAAGGAAGGACTGCAGAGACAGACAAACCACAATAATTATTATTCACATCAGGGACACTTCAGTTAACAGCAAGAATTGGTGCAGTAATTTGAGTTTTGGCAATACTCACTTGTCATCTCTTTCAAGACAGTGCACTAAGATAGGTAATATTCCTGATTTTATTAGGTCATCGATGGGTGGATTGCGGTCGCTGGACAGCAGCTTCCTGTGCAGGGAAATGGAAAAAAAACCCAAATTACAGACAAATCCTGCCTGGAAAGGAGCAGGGAGCTGTTTAATCCAGCTTTCCCTTCAAAAAGGGATCAGTGCTGACACTGGAGCACGTCAGTCAAGGCTTGCTCTGGTTGAGTTTGGGAATACCACGCTGCTCCTGCTGGGAATTCCTTCCCAAGTGTTTCTCTCCTCCTCCCAAAGACCCACAGGATTTGTTTCCTTCTCTTTAAGTTAAAATAATCCCCCAAAGTGAAATTATGGAGCCACTGGAAAAGCAAAGCCATTACATCCATTGGCCATTTCATTCCATGTTTTCTCCCCTTTGGAAGTTTATCATCAGTCAGGAAAATAAAAAAAATCAGAGTTATTCAGTTCCAGCTTCTTCCTTCTCCACCCAGCAAAGGAGACACTCAGCTCTTTCTGCACTTAAAGCCAAAGATTTTACACTGCTTTAAAGAGTGGATTTTACTCTGTGAGAAGCATCAAGTCTGCACCAAATAAATCCAGGTATTTACATCTAAAGAAAATCCACACTGCTTAAAAGGTCTGTGTATTCTGACTTCTTTACAGTTCTTAAAAATCAATTAATACAATTTCAGTTAAGCTAAACAACATTTTCTGACCTTAAGAGCACGATAAAATCAGAATAAAATTGGGATATTTGAGCAAAGTGTGTTCTTACCTTGCTGCCTGCACAGCACTTAACTGAATACCCTGGTTGTCACTTGAAGCATTCTAAAATAAGAAAAATTAGATTTTTCACATATCTGTCATCATGCCATGAAGAATATTCAAACAATTTAATAGTTTTTACCTGTACTATTGCCTCCAAAGAAGTGTTTTGCTAGAAAACAGAGACAAAAAGCAGTCAGAAATTCCAAATGTCTTTTAAGTATGCAAAAAGAAGAAATTATTGTGAGTTAATTCTTACCACTCTGAAGTCCCCATCTATATCAGAATCTTCACAGATATCTTCATGGGGGACATTCCTTCTCTTTAGGAGATGCTCATCTCTTTTGTTCTTAAAGAGAAAAATGATGGGATGCCTTTAAAACTCGTATTTAGAGGAGGGTGGGGGTGTTAAGAAGGGAAGAGAAGTTTCTGCTTCAAACAATCCTAAAAGACACCATCACTGACATTTAAATTTCCCAAAAGATGTTGGAAAGGACTGCACAGAGAATCCCATTTTGGGAACTCTTCCTAAAAAATCCTGCATACAACTGGTGCTGGAAGTTTGATGTGCACATATCCATCAAAATTCCAGTTTATTTCTCATCATTTCTAATAGGACACAGCAATTCCCAGAAGTTTCCTGTTCAGCTCAGAAGAAAAAGAATTCCAGTTGTGATTCCTTTTTTCCAACAATTCCACTTTTACCTTCACACTCTTCCTCACTTGCAAGGGCAGTAACTTTCTGCCTGCAGATGAGCAGGAACAGCTGATTTTCAAAGGAAAATCCAAGATTTATAAAAATCCTTAAAAATCTCTGGAAGTGTAAAAATGATTCCCTTAATTAGGTCACAAATAACCTCCAGGTTTTCAGGACAAAAGTTTTGGAATTTCCATAACTTCAGAACTTTTGTGTATTTAACAAAAACTCTTACCATTGGTAAGAATCATAATATAAAATAGAAGAAGAATAATATAAAATAGAAGAATAATAATTCTCACCTTTCTCAACTCCACAACAACTTCATTTCTTTGTCTTCTCATAGTCTGGAAAGAATCAAGATCAAAAAAACCCATCATAGTCTGAATGTAGAACAATTAAAAAAGTTCTTGTACAACTATTTCAGCTCATGCACTTTAAATAACTTTTACACACATGGTTTAATTTTCATTATAAAAGCAGAGATCCTACAGGAAATGGAAATAACTACAATACTTGTGTTATTATATAGTAAAATGCTCTCCTAAATCTTCATGTTGAGGAAAAAAGGAATAAAACCACGTATTTCAAAGGGCAAAATGGAAAGGAGTTGTGCATAAAACAGTACCAAAAGCATTAAAAAGACCATGGAAATTTATAAACAAGCTCATACTAAGAGACCCTGAGAGCAAAGCTGAATTCTAGAACTATTATTTATAAATTAAAACCTTTGACATTCTAAGATTGATTTTTTTTGTCATTTTCTCTACAGCTGCCATGGACGGTATTCAGGAAAAAAAATCAATGGTAAATATACATAAATTGGTTTATTGCTGCTTGTGCCACTGCAGAGAAAACAGAGAAATAAATCAGTCTGGAGTGATTTTGTTCTACACTTTGAACTCTACAGCAGTGAATGAGAACAGCAAAATTCCAAATAATTCCATTTTTATTGTGAGAAGCCCAGGGAAAGCTGCAAGTCCCCGAGCACAGGACAGAAGGAAAAGGAACCTCCTGAAGAGCAAGGAGATCTGAAGATAAGCATTAAAACCTCACTTTCAAAGTATCATCATTTTTATCAAAAAGAACTTGCAGCCCACCAGATCAAATTTCAGCTGAGCACGACACTGCAGCTCCACAAAAAAATGTGGAAGATAGGAAAAACATGGAAAAGAAGGGATGGTTTCCTGCTGCTCTGGAGGCAGAACTTTGCCTGGTCTGAGGGGAAATCCAACTTCTCCCCAGGGACAGCTTCCTGCTCTGGAAAAGGCAAAGTTCCCAGGAGCAGCTCCAGTTCCTCACAGGGCTCCACATCCCCTGGAATGCCCGAGCCCCCAGGCAGCGGCTGCAGCTCTGCAGAGCAGAGTGAAGGCAGGAATCACTCTGGATATTTCTCCAGCAGCTGATCCACCACTGGAGCCCACCCAGAACTTCCAGGCTGGGAAAGATGCTGCAGCTTTACACCTGACTCTGGTACTCCAGGCTCCTCCTCTCAAATGCTCGCTGGAGTTTCTCCAAACTCTTCTGATCTGGCACATCCAAGATGAAATCAATGTGAGGGAAGCCTCTCATAATCCGATTGCAGAACTGTACCACGCCCCTGATGATCTCACAGGGCTTTTAACACCTTCCCAAAGTACAAGCCAACAAAATCAGCATTCCCACCCAAAAGCTGCCCTGGGACTCTTCCCAAACCCCAGGGATGACATTGCTGGTCACAGCAAAGCTGCTGCTGACATAGGGAGAAGTAAGTGGGATCAAAACAAATATTACAACAACAACAACAACAAAAAAAGCCTCAATGTGTCATTTAGAAGATTCTTTACTTGAAAAATCCTATCTGCAGGTGATCAGACTTTAAAAGATCCTCTGCTGGGACAAGAAGAATGTTCTCCCTCCTGCCACAAGCTGACAGGCCCATGCCTGAATTCCTGCCTTGGAATCACAAAAGCCTTCACATGAAAGACAAGCCACTGGTGAAGTCACGCTTAAGCACAACTTACCAAAACCTGGCTCCACTAAAATCACCCTGTGTAAACAGTTTGTTGACAGAATAGCTACAGGTCAACCTGTCACTGCTCATCCTCTGAGGAAAAGCACAACAAATGAGAACTGAAGTCAGCTCTGCCATGGGATTTCCCGATGGAACAGTCTGGAGAAAGTAAAATGCTGAGCAGAGCCAAGATCAACTCGTGCTGTATTTTGGAGAACAGCTCAAAGGGCAGAGATGAGGGATGGTGGTGCCTTGGCACGTGGGGAGTTATCCCTTCTGTTCTGCGGGAGATCTGAGCTCTGTGAATCAGCTGCAGCTCACACCAACACAGGAAACCACTCTCACCAGCAAGGCTTTAAAGCTGAGTTCAGAATGGCCCTGGGAAGGGCTCCAGTTGAAAAACATGCACCACTCTGGCAGGAATTCACGTGGCTCTTTCAGTCACTGGATCCTGTTTGTCATTTGCTACATCAAAAATCAAATGATCCGATCTATTTCTGTCGGCCTATGATGGCCACCCCTCCATCCTCCTTTTTTCAATTATATTTAGCTTCAGATTTATCATAAGGGCTATTTCTGACCATTAGTCATGACTGAGCCCTTCAGCTTATCATTAAAATCTCATGTTAGTGATGCCTGCAGGATCCTGAGACATTCTGGGGGTTTTCACAGCAACACCAGGAACATTCCAAGCAGTTGGGATCCACCACTCCATCCTAAATACACCAGGAATGGGATGCTGCCCCCTGCTCCTTCCCTGCAGGGATCAGGAACTCAGCCTGCAGTCACTCCTGGGTGGGGTGGGTTGTTTTTTTTCTGTTATAAAATACTCCACTCCATTTATACCCCTCCTACAGGAAGGTCTGACAGCACAGGAGTAACTGTAGAACCTTGGCTGCTCCTCTCATCCCAGGGAATGGTTTCCAAAGGCACATTGTTTCTGCTGGGGAACTGCAAAGTCAACAGTTACTGTAAATAAAAAATGAGTTGGTTGTGCCATCCTTCCTTCCTTCCTTCCTTCCCAGGAAGTTGCTACCAGCATAAGTGTGGTCTGGGATTCCAAACAAAAACAAAAAACACCCCACAGGGAATAGATTTGTGAAAACAGACCATTTTTCCTCAGTTGTATCCAGTGATCCAGGCCTTACTCCATCCATTATTCCCCTCCTATACAAATCCCATCTCAACTCCAAACTGGAGCAATGAAATCTGCTCTCAAGATCACTGATAAAAATGCTTTGGGATCATAAAGCCAAGCCAAGATACCCCCAGAAATCACATCTCAGCAACTCTTCCCCCTTCAGAATGAAAATGGGAGTCTGAGTTCCAGATAAAAAAATAAAAATCAATATGACATTACAAGTGCTACCAGCCCCATTTTTCCTGGAGAAGCTGTGCATGGCAGAGAAAATGCCTTAAACAAATATCTCAGTATCATTTGAGAGTGACAAGATGGATGAGCTTTACCACAGAACTCCAAGTCAGCTTAAAGGAACCTATTTTTATCTCACTGAGTGAAATTCCTGCTCTCCTTCAGTTCTTCCATATTTAATCCCAAGCAGACTAGTTTGTGTGGGATACAAAAAGGGTTGAAAAGCTTCAAAGTACCTGCAATATTTAATATATCTCACACCAGCACCTTTTTTTCCTCCCTTGGAGCTTCCTTGGTGTTCTCAAATTTTAAAGTCCAGTGAATGACGCTGGCAACTCTTAAAATCCTGACATTACTGATCTTCAAGCATCTTGATGCAATGGCTGCTCCAAAATTAGTTTTGAAGTGCTCTGCATCACGGAATTATCAGCATTTCCCTTCATGCATCTCTCAATTGCAGAGCAGAAATCTCTATTTAACACCTCTCTTGTGCTGGCACTGCTCAAGCAATCCTTAATCTCCTGCCCAGAAACACAGGTGAGGAAGGAGAAAAAAGATTGTTCCAGGACTTCCAGAGAAGTAAAATGCAGGAAATATTTTTTATTTCATTTTAAAAAAAAACCCTAAATGTCAGTCAGATTGCAATACTGCAGCAGGCAACAATCACCAAGAGAAAATGAAATGTTGAATCACCAGGTGAAAAAAAATGAAGCAAATAAAACACCCCAAAATTCTGCAAACCTTCCCAAATCAAGATCCCTAAATGCACGACTAAAAAAGGCATTATTTAAACTCAAATTATTCCTAAAACTCTAGCACAGACACAATGAACAATTTGCACTTATCTGGCCTTTGTACAGTAAAGATCTGGTATTTAACTCTGAGATTTGTGGTATTACCATTAAAAAGAAAGGTTGGATGGGTGTCAGCACAGCCATGCCCACAATAACCAGTAAAAAACAGCTTAACCTTTCTCATCCAAGGAGGAAAAAAAAGCCCAAGTAAAACCTGTTCCTCACTGAAGACACAAGATGAAAAAAGTCACCTTACCCTGCTCCCTAATGGATAAGTATTTGCATAATTTAATAGCAGAGTCCAGATAAGCCCTTCTTCAAGTCAGACTTTGGGGTTGGAGGTTAAAGAGAAAAACTCTGGCCACTTCTGCAGTTTTTAAGGCTCCTCTTTGTGTTGAACCAATTCCAGTTTTCCCCCACAGCTCTAAAATCTTGAAGACCCTAAAAAAAAATGTTGCAAGCACCGACCAGAAATCTTCAATTTCCCACAGAGATGCTGCCTCAGCTCCAAATTACCACTCTCCCAGCACCAACTCTCCCACTATTAAAAACTTTATTACACCGTGTATTCCTTTGAGCAGGAGCAGAAATCAGGGAAAGGACAAGGAATTACTGGAGATTTCTGGTCCCAGTGAATCCCTCTATTCCCAGTGTCACCACAGATCTGTCATCTCCAAACACATGGCAGCAATTATTTACAACGTGCCCGTGCAGGAAATGTTTACCCAAGACTTCAGCATATGAAGGAATTTTGTTAAACACCTTATATAAAACAGGTGCATGTGTTGGGATTTGTTTTCTTTTTTCCCCTCTTTTTCCCAGGCCAGAATTTGTATTTTCAGATACATATTGGGGAAAATAAAAAAAAAAATAAATGAAAGTTCAACTTTAACTTAAGTATTCAAAAAGGTGAATAAGGTTTGGTACTTTGAGGGATGAAATGTAGGAAATTCCCCAACTTATGTCAGAAATACAAGAACTTCCTGTGAATATGTAAAAACTGGAAGGCAAGGACAATGTGACAGGAACTGCTGGCACTGTAACTGTCAATGGACTGATCTGAGCACATGGAATTAAGAGAACATTTTTAGGAAGTTGCAATTCACAACATGGCAACCTTCCTTAACCTCTAGAAATCTCTTCATTTGGCATTCACCAAAATTCGGGTGATTTCTTATTTCTCTCAGGGTGAACTGCCATGGAAAATTTGATAACATGACAGTTTTGTAAAAACAACCCAGGGCCAACCAGAATTTCAGCGGAGATAAAAAGGGGGAGGAGTGAAGGAGATAAAGATCAAACGTTGACTTCCTCTGCCAAATAAATACACAACTTTCTGCCCAAACAGCCCTGCAAGTTGGATTTTGGAGGTTTCCTGCCCCAGGAACTTGGCTGAGAGTGGGCAGCAGCAATTCCCTGAGCCTGATGCCCAGGGTGATGTGTAAGCAGTTAATGAGCAGCAAGGACAGCCAGAAGCCTGAGCTATTGTATGAAAAATAGCCCTGCACTGTGGTTATTTTAGGGAGCAGGCGTGTGCTCTAGGATTTGCTGGATAAATGTCACTCTCTAAAATTTAACACGGCCCAGCAGTGGGTTTGGAGTGTGGAAAAAGGTGTTTAAGGGTTGCAGCAAATAATAATAATGATAATAAAATAAAGATTGAAGAGCTTCCCTGCCTTCTGACACACTCACACGTGGTGTTACCTCTGTGTGTCCATCTTGAACCTTCCCTACTTCAGCCCTTTTCCCTTAAAATTCTGCACTGAAACATCTCAATTCCAACCTGTGTCTTCTCATGAATCCCATTTTCCACTGGAATGGCACATTCTGTGTGCATTCCTAAAGATGCCTTCCTAAAATTGTTTATTCAGTGGTCACAAAATTTATATAAAAACAAATTAATATCTAAGGCAAGGCATTACCAACCACCTCAAAATCCTGCTAGCAAACACAGCAATGAATTATTCCCACCCCCAATATTTTTGCCAAAAGTTTAGACATAACTGAATAATCAACTGTTTTATCAATCTAATTGGACAGGCCAAAAATCCAGGTGTTACAGACTTCTGAGAAACTTGGCTGATGTCTTAATTAATGCAGGGACAAATGGTAATTTTTACTTTTGAAACATTGTAATGTCTTCATATAAAAACCTGGAATATTATGAAGAACACAAGGGACACTTAAAGGCTTGTAAAAGACAGCCATAAGAATGCCAAAATTCTTGTCCAGAACCCTGTACAGACAATTTTAAGCTCTGACCAGCACTCCAAGCCGAGTGTTTGAAGGTGAAGATTGATACCTAGTTTTAAAATTTGACAATTTCCTAAGGAAACCCCAAGTTAATTATGTATCCTGCTGTATTTAGGAAGCACCTTCGCAGTTCAAGTAATCGAACCACCAAAAAGTTCACGGGCTCTGTGCTACAAGCCAGAACTGCTTCTCAACTATTTGAACATAAAATAGAAATATTAAAAAAAAAAAAAAAAAGAAAGAGAAAAAAAGTGATTTTTCAAAAGCCAATCTTGCTATGAAGATTAAGGCGTTATTTATTTAATTCGATATCCTGGAGACAAGCAGCAGAACACCCAACTGGGCCCTAATCCTGACTCAGGCTTTTAGGGGCCGCTCAGAGAGATTGTTCCTGCAGGAATTCCGGCCAAGCCTCCCCGAAGCGGGGCCGCTGGGGCAGGCCCGGCCCGAGC
>NC_031778.1:23376466-23379434 GCF_001522545.3 Parus major | reverse complement strand
CCCGAACGCGCCGGTGCCGCCGAGCGGGGGAAGGGACGGGGCGAGCGAGGCAGGGAGGGGGAAACAGGGGCAGCCTCGCTGTGGGTGCCACCGCCCATTGGCTGCGCCGCGCGCCCCCCGCGGCCAATGGCGGCGCGGAGGGAGAGGGCGGGAGCCGTGACGCAGCGCGGGAAGGGGCAGGGAAGGAGGGGCCGCCTCAGCGCCGCCGCCATCTTGGGTGTTGGGGCTGAGGGGAGGGGCGGCCGGACGGGCGCTCCCCGCGCCTGCGCTGCTGCGGGCCCGGCCGGGAACCGCGGGGTTAATCCCGTCCGTGCTCGCCTTTGGAGGCGAAAGTTAGCATTTTAATCTTTCACCCCACTACACTTTCTCTTCGCTCCTCTTATGGAGCCGACAGTTAAGAGTTTAATCCTTCCGCTTGTTACACTCCGCATTCACTTCCCGTCATGGAGCCGAAAGTTAATGCTTTAATCACTCTTTCCACTACACTTTACATTCAGTCCCCTCACAGGGCCCAAAGTTGACAGTTTAATCCTTCCCCTCACTAAAGTTTGCATTTGCTGCCATCATGGAGTCAAAAATTAAGTTAAACTTTCCCCTCTTTACACTTTACATTTATTTGCATTGTGGAGCTGAAAATTACACTTTAATCTTTTCCCTCGCTACACTCTGCCTTTGCTAAAAACCCACTTCCTCCCAGCCTTCCAGAATTTTAGAGGCAAAAACCCCAAAAAACTAAAACCAATCTGCTACAGAAACTTTTAAAATTTTTCATTGAAATAAGATAAACAGTATTGAAAACAATAGAGATACACACTTGCAGAGCAGAGAGGATGGTAATTTTGTGGTAATTTTGTTCCTACTTCTGAAATTTTACCTCAAAAATAATGTCTTTGTGCCATAAGCAGAAGAATTCTCCAGGGTGTGTACATCTATACATATATATAGATATAGATATACACATATATACATACATATGATATATGTGTATATAATACACTACCCTGATCCTGCATGTAGTCTCTACTCATTTTTAATGATTGGAAATTAACTCTGTAAAGGTTTCCATGTTGATAGAGCTCATTATAATTTTCCATGATATTTGCTGAGAAAAGTCAAAGTTACAGCAGGAGATTCAGCTTCCCAAGGGTGAAAATGAAGTCACCGAGTCCCTCAGAGACTGAGGAGTATCAGAAGAGAAATTGTTTCAGCTTTTTGAGAAAACACAATGATTTTTCAGACTATGAGGAACTGTGTGTTTTATCTCTGGACACTTCCCAGAGGATGAGGCTTAGTTCTCCAAAAAAACCCAAAAAGTGACAGGAGCTGAGTCACCACAGTCCCATCTGTTGCATAAACGTGGCAGTGATGTCATGGCAATATGAGGAAGGGAAATTAGTTTGGGCTAATTAGTGCTGGTGGTGTTCCATATAGGCATGACTTGTCTAACGTATGTAACGCATTTTGTCCAAACGTGGTGTAGGAACAGCAGCCTTTTCACGTCCCAGTCTGGATGGACAAAAAATGACATTTTCTTCATACAGCTTGTTGCTTTTTAAAATGTAGCGCAGACTTTTCATGTAGTAATGTTGTAGAAGACTAAATAGAGATAAAATCAAATAAAGAAATAGCATCATTTACAAAGAGTTAGGATTGTTCAGCCTGGAGAAGAGAAGGCTCTGGGGAGAGCTCAGAACCTCTTCCAGTGCCCAAAGGGGCTCCAGGAGAGCTGGAGAGGGACTTTGGACAAAGGATGGAGGGACAAGACACAGGGAATGGCTTTAACTGAGAGGGCGTAGGTTTAGATTAGATATTAGGCAGAAATTCTATGATGAATAATGAAATTGGACTCTGGTACTATGTGTTCCATTCCTGCCCGGTGTTCAGAACTAGTCAGAATACGATTGGAAAAGAATACTGGGTGTGTAAGAGCCAGGCTGGAATCTTATGAAAGGAAAGAAAACCCTTTTATATCATCACTTCCCTTTTCATCACCTCCTTTTCTCATTTCCCCAGACATGCTCATCCCACCTGTCCCACATCCCTTAGCACCCAGTGACCGCTCCGTGGGGTCTGGGAAGGATGGAGTTGGAAAGGCAGCACATCCTGTGTAACTCCATATAATAATATCCAAAACATGCTTAATTATGAGGGAAAACAATCCTTCGGTGCTCTTTTCATCTGGTATCATCCAGAGAATAATTTATATTGTGACTTGATTGTAGACATCATCAGAGATGAATCAAGTGCGATTTGTGTGACTGTAATCTAACCAAGCTGCTTGGCTCTCAGAGGAACAATTACCACACTATTTTTGTTTGATTTCACCTCAGCTCCACAGTGCAAAAACACTCCAAAGACCAATTTTGAAGGACTGACCAGTTCCCCTCTGAATCCTTGATCCTATGTTACTGGGCTGCCTTTAAAAAAACCCCAAACAATTGGGTATTTTGAATCTGAAATGAGTTGTAGGTGCTTATGACATAATAAATTATGCACAAAACAGAAATTCTTGTGGTGTGGTGCTGTTCAGACTTCATGTGATGCTACACAACAAAGCTCTGCTGCTTTGATATTTTTTTGCATATTTTTTAGCTTGGAAAATAATAATGCAAATATGAAGGTGGGAATTAGGCTCTGCTCACCTTCCTATCCTTCAAGCAACAGACAGATTTGTTTTACAAAGAATTTACACTTTGTAAATTCGCAATTTGTGAATTTTGCACCTCATTATGCAATTAGAAAATCTCTAATTCTCAGTTTATCTTAAATACCTCTTTTTGAGCAACAAAATTAATTGATCTGAATGCTTTTACTAATATACTGATAAAAAAAACATATAAAATATATAACATTTATTTGGGCAATTATTATGAAATTATAACATTTATTTGTATAATTATTATGAAATGATAGTGTAATAGAGATAATATTTATATATAGTATAATATAATATAATATAATATAATAT
>NC_031778.1:23373662-23376314 GCF_001522545.3 Parus major | reverse complement strand
ATATATATTATATATTATATAGAATATATATTTTTATTATATATACTATATTATATATTATATATTTATGTAATAGATAAATTATACAAATATAAATATATAATATATAAATATACACAACATTGTATATATACACATATAAATATATAATATACATATAAATTAAATATATATTTAATTATATTATGTAATTATTATTATGTATTATTATTCTAAATGTACACTTAGGTGAAAGGTATTTTTATTTGAAAGCTGTAGGGCCCTGTGCATGTTTCCCCTTGGGTTTGTTCATTTAGAACCACTCCTCACTGCATTTTGCTCTTTTTTTAATCAGAAAAAAAGAAGTATTTACACTTCGAGAAAAATACTCTTAAATCAGGGTGATATGTAAAAACTCACTTCTTAAAATCAGTTTCTGAAGGTGATGGAGTGCACAGGCTTGAGAAGGAAAATCAGCTTCAAATGTTCCCAGTGGGACAGGATTCACAGGGGGAACATTTCTTGCCTTCCCATTTTTAACCCTTTAATCCCATTCAGGATTCACATGGGGAACATTTCTTGCCTTCCCATTTTTAACCCTTTAATCCCATTGTGTGGACACCGAAGCTCCTGGAGCTGCTCTGGCCCCTCTCAGATGTTAAGGGCCTGCTGATGGCACAGATTTCCTTTGGGATCTCTCCCTCATTCCCAGTGTCCCTGGGCTCTGCTGTGTCCCTGCACATTCCAGCTGCCTCGAGCATCTCCTCCCACAAGGCCTCTCTGGATGTGGAACACCCCTTTAATGAGCTCTCCTTTCCTAGCTGAACACCTCTAGATACTTTTATCCCCATTTTTTTGGAGGCTGCCGTGGGATTAGCTGTGAACTCCCAATATTCTGTGTCTCCCAGAGGCTGCAGCCTGGAGGGAGCTGCTGTGGCTCCAGTGGCCCTTTGCTGATTCACATCAGCCCAACATCTGCTGCTGTGATCAGGAACTCAGCCCAGGGCTCCCAGATGGCAGCGAGCAGGAGCCAGGCAGCTTCACACGCTCTGCAGGAGCACAGCCTGCTCTGATCTCAGCCACTCTGCTTTAAATCACTTTCTTAAATCACTTTCTATTTCCTACAGTGTTCAAATGGGACATTGCCTTTCCTTTCCTTTGGTACATTTGCTACAGTTCAGCCCATAACTGTTCAGTTTTTAATGAGCTAAATCAGAGATTTGCAGACAAATTTATAGGTCATGATGTGACCACTGGTGAAAATGTTCCTTGGTGCTGGAGCTGGAGTAGATCCCAAAAATCCATCAGCTGCAAATAGCTGAAGAAGAGCAGGAATCAATCCTCAATCAGCAGATTGTGGAGCTGCACTTCCGTGCTGGTGTCCCAGCTGATTTGCTTTTCCAACACAATTTCCTTTTACAGGAAAGGGAAAAAATTCATTTGAGATAAAAAGTGGTGACTGAAACGATGCCAGTGTGCCCTGGAAGATCCAAGGATATCTTTTTTCCATGTTAAAACAAATCCTTGTAGCACCTCTGATGGTGGGACAGTGACAAAAAAATGCTTCTGTCTCTGCTGGTTTGGGATGAGTTCAAGAATATTTCTAAATAAATTAGAAAGGAATTAATTAATTAATTCTAATTAATTAGGAAAGGAAAACTTCTTATCTGCTGGCAGGTCTGGGAACTCCAGGATTCTGGATCCTGTTCCACTTGACTGCAGGAAGGGAAGTTCCTTTTCCATCCTTAATTCCCCAGGTTTCCAGTGGACTGCTGATCACTGGAGCTGCATTTGGAAAATCAATCCACACAATATGCTCAGATAATTAAATAGTGTGAGGTGCTGGGTGATGTGTTTCATGTTGTACACTGATAGGAACACGAAAACAGAGACTTTTTTGGGAGCATCTCGGATTTAAACTCTTATTTCTGGCTGCTAACACTCACAGGGAGCAGAGTTCAGCTCATAAAACAGCATCAAACCCAAGATGCAGCAAAAATGTAAATATCCAGATGCAGATTGCTATTGTCAGTGCTGTGTCTCAGGCTCTTTTTGAAAGGAAACTCAAACACATGAATGAATAAAGAATTTTGAAAGGCTCAGGGCTTGGTATTGAGCAGAGAAATGAAAATTTCTCCAAGTTTGCATCTCTCTTTGTTCCTCTGTACTGGAGAAAATGAGTGCTCTGAGCAGCAGCACTAATGAGGCCCATTCTCCCATTTTCTTGATTTTCTGATAAATGGGAATATTTCTGTTCAGCTTTTCTTTGGGGGGACAATAATGGGCAGATCATTTTCCTGAATTACGCAGCATTTCAGCAGCTTCAGGAATCCTCTGTCAGATCAACCCTTTCTTTTAATGCTCGTTATTCCTCTTTATATTCAAATCTCACTTCAGTTATGAACTGGTAACCAGGGATCTTCTGAATCACAACCAACGTGGAAAAAATGGGAGTTCCACTTTAGGAACCTGCTTATTTGGGCAGTTTGCACTCCTTGATAGGAATTTTCAGTGCCACAAAGTGAAAACTTAGTGCATGATGAAAAGAAATGTGGACTTTACCTGAAGAGCAGAAATTTATATTTATATTTATATTTATATTTATATTTATATTTATATTTATATTTATATTTATATTTATATTTATATTTATATTTATATTTATATTTATAT
>NC_031778.1:23364583-23373306 GCF_001522545.3 Parus major | reverse complement strand
ATTTATATTTATATTTATATTTACATTTATATTTACATTTACATTTATATTTAACAAATTGAAAGTAATCTCTGAAAATAAGCCCAGGAGTGCTGCAATGAGGCAGTTTTTGTTTAAAAAAAGCGATTTTTAGCTGTGTGCTGGAAGCCTCTCAGAGGGTTCTCCGTTTGAATTTGCAGCCCGATATTTTCGTTTTGAGGAGCTGCAGGAAGCCTCACACACCACAAGATGTCCCAGCGAGGAAACACATTTATAAAGAATTTTTAATGATGTTCCTCAGTTTTCTGGGGTTTGCCTCGGGTTTTCCTCAGTGCTTGACAGGGACTTTTCAGCAGCACACGAGGAAGCAAAAGCTGTAAAAATTCACCCTTTAGCGTGGGCAATAAATGGGTGTTTTAAATAATCAATGATCCAAATGACTCAGTGGAAAACATTAAGCTTCAAAAACGAAAGGCTCAATGTAGGTGACAGCTAAGAAATTTTAAATTTCCCCTGTGTAGGTTAAATGGAAGAGTTATTTAACTATGATTCATTTCCATAATGCTTGACTTTAATATGTTAAAGTCATATAACATATATAAATATGTGTTTTTATAATTTATATATATATATATATGTAATATTTTATCTTATGTTTTATTTTATATATGGTATATTGTCTTATATATTGTATATTATATATTATATATTATATAGTATATAGCATATACTGTGTAATATATACTATATACTATATAGTATGTATTATACATTATATATTATATATTATATACAATAAATATAAAAAACAAATACGATATGATATGATATGATATGATATGATATGATATGATATGATATAATGTAATGTAATGTAATGTAATATATAATATAATATAATATAATGTAATGTAATGTAATGTAATAAAATACAATACAATACAATATTTATAATATTATATTATAAATATAAAATATAATAAATATAAATATAAATTATAATAAATATAAAATAAACATAATACACGTATCTACATATCTATACCACATATAAAATATATTTATAACAATATATTTTTAACTATTCATCCTCAGGATTAATACTGCTCAGAGTTACTATCAGGAGACAGTTCTTTGCAGAATATTTTCTCCAAAGTTGCATCATCTTTGGGTCTGGTATTATTTTATCTCTGAACCTTCTGCCTTCAGCGCTGAGCGTTCAGGGAGAGCACAGGGAAGTTTCTCTGTGAGCACCAGGAGGGTTTGCACACCTCAAATGTTGATTTTAAAAGAAGAACAACCTCAGCTTTTGCACCAGAGTACAAAGTTAATGGCTGGGAAGGGATTTTTTTTTTTGCTTTGTGTATCTACAGCAGTACTTTGGCCAGAGAATTTTCTCACTTATTTTTCTTTATCTTCCCTTTTTCATGGTATTGCTGTCGTTTATCTTCCTTCACCACCCCTCCTGATTAACTCCTTAAATTCTGTAACTCTTTATATTTTTTTTCACCTTTTCAGAGAATTCAAGCTGTTTAAATACTGATGGGCACAGAAGAATTGTGTGACCACCACTAGACATTTTAGGTAAATTAAACCTTTATTGTTAATCCTCAACAAAGAAAAATCCACATGATTTCAATCCAAAATGATTCCCTTGTGCTGGGAAAGGCACCCAGCCCTGAGCCACCCCATGAGGAGCCAGACATTAATTAATCACCCATTAATTAAGGTGTTTGCAGAACACCTTTATATTTTGTGTTCCATCCAAACGACACAAGGGATTTTCACAGAAATTTGGGATGTCCCTGTAAGAAATAAAACTTCTCTGACTTCTTAAGGGAAGGTCGAGATCCTCCCATTCTTGAGAGATAAATGTGTGTGCTTTAGATAAAGTAACTGGAAACTATTGATTAAGGCACAGTTACCTTTTAACAGGCAAGCAGAATTTCACAGGAGATTGGCCTTTGTCTGGATCGATAAATTCATTGCTGCTGTTCCCAACTATAATTACTGAAACCAAACAATATCCATGGCTCAGGTTCCAGAGCCAGGTGGTTTATTAAATTCACAAAATTACTTCTTTTTTGCAGATATTTTGCCAGAATCAGGGTAATACAGGGCCTGGAAACTTCTCATTGGCCAGGCAAATAAAAAGGGTAAAACAAAAGTTAAAACAAATCAACAAAAAGTTTTTTAAAAAAAGAGTAAAAATAGAGAACAAAAAGATGATCTTTGCACCAATGAAAGCACCTTGTAAGACTGAAAGGGAGTGGATGAATAAATATGGGGAGAACAAGGAAATAATAAAAAATATTCAATCCAAAGCCACGGCTCATAAAGCTTTGTCAGGAGGTTTGCATACATTGTGGGAAAGGAGAACTTTGAGGAAGGACCCGACGGAAAACAATGAAACGGGGCTGTAAATGTCTTTAGGGCACTCTGAGCCCGAGGAGGGGCTGAGAGCAAACCCAAAAACCCAGGGGAAATCAAAAATAAATCACAAACACATCGGGGATGAGCAGCAGCAGCACAGGAACGCCGAGCACAGCTGTGTGACAGAACCTGGAGAAACACAAGGAATTCCCTGTTTGCCAAAATCCCCAACCTGCAGAATGTGCCTGCACTCATTACTGGCCGTGAATTTCCACTTAAAAATGATCCCTGCAGTGTGGTGGGTGCTGAGAGCCTCCACCCTCGGGATTTACACCCCAAATGACAGCGAGCTGGCCAATCCAGGAGCAGAGGAGATGGATGTCCAGCACCCAAACAGGGTGTTTGAGCTAATGACACTGGAGCAAACCTGATTGTAGCAGCACAGAACTCTGCAGGGCCCACTCACGTGGGGAAAAATCAGTTTAATGTGCACACAGCGCTTCAGAGTGCTGCTGTCTCCTCTGCAGCACTCACAACTTGTTTGACACAGGAAAGGCTTTCCTTTGGGTCAGTTACTTGTCTGAAATGAGTGGCACAGAGACATTTTGAGTAATACCAGTTAGCTGATATTGGAAAAGCCTTGTCCTGCATTCCTCAGACACTGAATTCCTCCTGGATTCTGAATTATTGGGCAGTTGGCTCCCAGGAGGGAGTGCTGCTAGCCATTTTTGCAATGGTTTCTTCTGCTGCTCCACACCTTCCCTTAAAGTGGCATTTCATCCCCATTTCACCACACTGGACCCGTGTTCAATGAGCTCTGTGAGGTATTCCTAAACTCAGAAACCTCAGTTTTTAAATTGTGGTTTAAACCACAGGGATCTTATCAAGGAATGGCCAACAGGAGAGGTCCCCATCCCCTGGGACTGTCAGCTTTTAAATGGTCCCATCCAAACACATCTCCTTGAGAGGGCACAGGGTCCTGCAGGCCTTGGGGTTCAGATCCTTCTCTTTTTGTCATGTTGATTCTTCTGTCAGCACAAAGAACAGGGACAGCAAACTCTAAGGAATATGAGTGACACTGAAGGATTTGAGCCTTTTAGCTACAAAACTGCAGTGCTTCTGCACAAGACTGCCAGAAGGCAGCAATTAAAAAATGCAAAACAGCAGGGTGAGCTGATGAAATAAAACTCCCAAATCTGAAGCAAAATAAACAGCTGACCCCAACAACCATCTGACCCCAACAACCATCTGACCCCAACAACCATCTGACCCCAACAACCATCTGACCCCAACAACCATCTGACCCCAACTCTTCAAGGCCTTTAAGCTCCCAGACTTCAGCTCCACTGCCTCAGGGCTCTTCAGATTCTGTTTCCTCACCATCTCAAAGCATCCCAAACCCTTCAAAAATCCTAAAAGGTTTTTCGTGAGTAATCTGTAAAAATTGTAAATAATAAAATAAGCCAAACATATCCAGGAATAAATTATCCCGGAGCTGTGGGTTGGATTTTAGCACCGGTAAAATTCCTGAAACAATTCTGAATTCCTGAAACACCAAGACAATTCTGCTGATGGTGCTCAGCCAGGCAGTTCAAACTCTCCAAATGGGATGGAGCTGGAAAACACCTCTGGAACTCCCTGATTTACCATGGAACACATGATGGGATCAGATATCCAACAATCCCCAGGCTTCCCCTGGGAGCACAGAGCCACAATTCCCTTCCTCTGCACCTTCCTGCCCAGCTCCCCAAACACCTTCCCGAAATCTGTCGAGTGTCAGCGAGGTTCTTTGCTCCAGGTGCTTTTGGAGCAGAGAATTCCATCTCTGCCTCATCCTGAGGAAGCCCCGAGTGCTCTGCTGATCCAAGCAGGACGGAAAATCCCCGGCAGCTCCCGGAGCAGAGGAATTCATTAATCCCTGGCTCTGGATTGATGTCCCTTGTCAGCTCCCACAGAACATTTCTCTCCGTGGGGATCAGTCTTTTGTACCTTACCAGCCTTGCCTTTAAGGGGGCACTGGTGTGGTCACTTTTCTCTGTCTCACTGAGTTTTTTAATTAAACTTTCAGGCATCTAATTCCTCTGAGAACCTGTGCCTCCGAGCCAGCTTGACTGCTCTTTATTTTAAACCTTTAAAATGATTCCAAAAGGTTGGGGTCTCCTCGGGCAGATGTAACAGGCTTGCCTTCACTTCTCTGGGAAGCCAAGCTCTTCGAAAATGCAATTTTTAAATACCTGATACTCTATAAAGTGAATGGGATTGAGTTTATTCCTTTCCTTTGAAGGATAATGTAAAACATTTCTTCAAGTTGATGTGAGTGTCATTTAGTGTAATTTGATAACCTGCAGAAGGGCCTGTGTGCCTCAGAGCTTATTCTCATTTCTAGCTGTACGAGCTGGTCTATTTTATGATTTTATTTCTCCCTTCAGAACTTGCTTCTTTGTTAATTAGAGACCCTGGTGCACCCTCATTAAACCTCTCAGGAGTGTTTCTCCCTGAGGAAATCCCGAGGCCACAGAACTAAATTCTGCTTTATAACAGACACCAGATTAGATTAAGAGAATTCACCCTACACCAGACACATGCAAACGTTTATAAATGTATTGATATGAAATATCACCTTTTTAAACACTGAATTGTTTGGCTTGGAAAACCAACATTAATGGCTTTTAAAGATCTTTTTTAGGGCCAGAAGATGGTATTTCCTATTGAGCCCAAATCATCAGAGCAGGCAATGAGAAATCCAGACACTTGCTCTGCTCTTAGCAAGAGTCTCAGCATGACTCAGGATTTAGCTCCTGGTAATTAATTAGTCTCAGTATTAATAACAGCTTCTACTGAGAGACTTCCCTTTGTTTACTTTTTCAGCAAATCCACCTGATGATTTTTTTGGTCTTTGAATAACCCATGCATGAGACAACAGGGTATGTCTGGGTGATTTTATTGCTGCTTCACCCTTTTATACCTTGACATTCCTGTCTGTTTATTAGTAAGAATGAAATGTAGACTTCCTACTTCCCACATACTTCCTGAAATAAAAAATAAAAAAACCCTGGGAGCACAAGAGGACCCCTGCCACAACTTTTCCAGTGCCCAGGATTGGGAAGTCACAACAAAACCAACGGGGTTCAGCTCTTCCCTGACTGATCTCCACCTCCTGTAGGGTTCCTGCAGCATGTGGATGTCTGGGACACCAGGATGTCACAGCTTGGAGACAGCCCTGGAGCCAGGCTCTGCCTGGGGCTCATCCTGCTCCTCACAACCTCTCTGCAGGAATTTTCTGCAATTCAGGAACAGCCAAATTCTCTTGTACAGAACTAAGAGTTGAAGCTCTCACCCCACTCTGTGTTCAAGCAGAAACACATCCATGGGGCATCTATTACAAAACAGTATTTGGTTGCTGCTGACCAAATGACTTGGCTGGTTTATATAGTGAAAAAAATTGATTTGAACCTTTATTTGATTTTAAGCCACTTAAACACCGCTCACCTATTTTATTTCCGTGTGCTCAACTGCTCCTTTCTCATCATTCAACTTAAATAACCCCAAGTAAATAAAAAAATAAAAATAATAACAAAATGCTACAGAGTCCTGTCTCAGGTATGAGACATCCTAGCAGGTATATCAAATATCTGCAGGTATAACAGTAGAATTTAACATTGTCACAGTTCTTTATAAATATTTATGTATAAAAGTTCTTCACAATTCAGTGTTTCCAGATTTCATCTGTCCAACAAAATCTGTTAAGAGTCACCAGAAGTGGATGATAGAAATCCTTAAAAGGCAGTGAGTTCCTTGAGGGTGGTGAAAGTCTCCTTTGACTTGCTGTAGTGCCTGGCAAACGTGGCCACTCTCTGGAGAGCTTCTGGCAGCCCTTCTGCCGTGATGGCACAGCAGGGCTGCACGTACCAGTTCCTGTCACTGCAGTACTTCTTCATCTTGAACCTCCTGGTGATCTCCTCGGCGTTCAGAGCTCCAGGCAAATCCTGCTTGTTCGCCAGCACGACCACAGGGACGTTTTTTATGGATTCATTCTTTAAAATGAGCTCAAATTCCCGCCTGGATTCCTCCAGCCGGCGCTTGTCAGAGCTGTCCACCACGTAGAGCAGCCCGTCGGTGTCTTCCAGGAAATTGTTCCAGAGCTCTCTCATTTTCTTCTGTCCTCCAACATCCCAAACTGTCAGTGTAAAATCTTTCCCTGCTTCAATCATATCCACATTAAAGCCAATCGTTGGCATTGTTAGAAAATCATCTTTATACCTGAACTTGCAGAGCAGCGTGGATTTCCCCGCAGAATCCAGCCCTAGCATCAGGATGTTGGCCCGCTTCACTGAGGAGGCTTTGGCGTTCTGGAGGCCCATTTATCCCAGGCAGTTCTCTATTCCAGGGATATTCCCCCTCTTCCCTGGGGCCAATTTGTGTGGCTGCCTTTCCCCCTGCTGAGGCAAGGCACAGCCAGCGAGGGAGAGGAGGCAGCTGCGGATCTGGAGCAGGCAGAGCTCGGTACAAATGCACGCTGCTTTTATCACCGTGATAAGGAGCCAGGAGGCTTCCCGAGGTGCAGAGCTCCGTGCCAAGCCTGTGGGTGGGACTGGGATGAGTAACTTTGGCACAAAGGTTACAGGCTGCCAGCGTGTTTGAACAGCCCCGTTCCCAGCACCTGCAGCCCGATCCGTGGATTCCCCCGATCCATCTCCGAGAGAATCCGCCTGGGCATCCGCAGCCATCCGGGAGGAAAATGAGATATGAACACGAGCAGTCAGGAGGGGAGATGTAAGATTTGAGGTTTTCCATACTTAGCAAGCCACAAAATGACCAGGCAGCTGATTTATGGGTGCATCTCATCTCCCACAGGCTGATGTGTGAGTTCCAGCCCATGGGCTCAATCAAGCCCTAAGAGAACTCCACTAAAACTGGGCTCTGCTCTAAGCAGCTGCCTCAGTGACTCCTTCTGCCAGGGCTGTAAACTCAGGGAGTTTGTTTATGTAGTTTGTGAATGAGTTTAACTGCACCCTGCAAGATGGAGACTAAATACAAACCTTATTACAGTCTGGTCATTGCTGAAAATCGCTGCCTCAAATTAAAAATTAAATGAGTTACCTTCATTGTGCTCTACTCTATGACTGCCCAATGCAGATTTCCTTCAGGAAAGGGTCAAGAAGCGAGGAAATAACCTAGTCTTGATAATTTTTTTTGGCCACCATTCCAAGTAGTAGAATAAAACCAGAAGAGATAGAAAATTTAGTCAGCTATTAATGAATTCCTATTGACTGTTCAATTTTCTGACAGTGGATGCACGCTGGGCTGCTCTGACACAGCCTGAGCGCTGCAGGAGTTGCCTTTACACCCAGGAAACCATTTCTCTTTGCTTCAGAAAGTCCAGAATCAGCAAAAAGATGTAAAGGTCTTGTGGTCAAACAAGCTGCTGACTGATAGAGTAATCATTTCGATAATTACGACATTGGTTGCGTAAAATCCGCCTCAGCCCTGACAGACAAGTTATAATCTGGTTTCTCTTGAGGCTAAAAGGGTTAGACTGGGACTAACTGGGGGCAGTGAGAGATGACAGTGATGCACTCACTGCTGTGTGTTTCTCATGGTTAATAACACAGATTATCTGTGGGGTTTTCAGGAGCAGGTCAGGATGTATGAAACCAGGGAATAAAGTGTTTGCATTGCTTTGGAAATAAACTGACATGAATGAATTGAAAGATGGGGAGGCAGCAAACTGCAAAACACAGGGTTAACACGTCGAATGGATCAGAATTCCCTGATGCAATTCCGATAAAATATGGATATCTTGAGCAAGGCAGGGATGATGGATGGTCTGTCCCAAGTTGTGATTTGAAGATCTCTCACAGTTCTCTGTGCTCCACCTGTACTGGGTGTTCACAACTGGTATTTCCTCCATCAGCCGTCGCTTCAGGCGTCGAGCAGAGCCTGACTTTTTCCGAGGTAATTCATGTGCAGGTTTCTGACCCTGCCAGAGTCCAGAGCCAGGCCTTGTGATGCAGAGCTGCTCCCAGGAAGGATTTTTTTCCCTGAGATCAAACCTCAGGACAGAGCAGCTGGGAGCTGGAGTGGACCCAACCTGCTCCTCCAGAGCCGGGTTTGCTCTAAGGGCTACGACCGGCTGAGTTTTCATTTCACTGTCTGTGCTGAATTTTCCTTTCATTTCACCTGCAGAACCGCAGTCACAAACCGGGGACAGCCGATTTAGCACCGACCAACCTGAGCTCCAGCTCCGCACAGTAACCCGAGCAGCTCCACATGAACCCTGCACATCCATCCCCAGCTCATCCAGGCGGGCTGGACTAAGCGGCGAGCTGTGAAGATGTATTAATCATCTGTGCCCAGCCTTTCTTTACCCG
>NC_031778.1:23353345-23364418 GCF_001522545.3 Parus major | reverse complement strand
GGGCTGGAGGTGCCCTGGCCATGCCCAGCCTTTCTTTACCCGGGGAACCGGCGGGGCCGGGGCTGGAGGTGCCCTGCCCGTGCCCGGCCTTTACCCGCGGAGCCGGCGGGGCCGGGGCGGGCGCAGCAGCGGGGGCCGCTCGGTGAGGCGGAAGAGGCGGCGGCTCCTTCCCGCTGCGGCCGGGGACACGGTAATGGGCTGGGAATGGGCTGGGAATGGGCTGGGAATGGGCTGGGGATGGGATAAGGACGAGGATGAGGATGAGGATGCGGAGCGGGGCTCCACGCCCCGCACTGGAGGCCGGTCGGTCACTGCCGCCGGGGGAAGCGCACACCGGGAGCCGCGGGCGCTGCTCCGCTGCCGGCTGCGAGCACAAAGCCGAGGAGAAGCTGGCCCTGGGAGCCGGGGGTGGGCAGAGGACAGAGGAAGGGGTGTGCTGTCCCCTCACAGCCATCCCTTCCTGCTCCGCCGGGACCTCCCGGCTCAGCCCCGCAATGGGAAAGGGAGCCCGGCACGGAAAACAGGGATGGTGGGGCAGACATCGCGGAGAACAAGCCGCCTGTAAATTAAAGTTTAAAGTTTTATTAGGTTAGAGCATCGCAGCCCGGGATCTTGAAAAATTGCCTCTAGTTTCGATTGGTTTTAGGTTGAAAAACGTGGAATCAGTGGCTGTTTTGGGCTGGGAGTACCTTAAATATTATCTCGTTGTGCAGGAACACCTCCCCCAGACCAGGCTGCTCCAGGCCCTGTCCAAGACAGATCTAAAAATGTCCAAATTATTTCTGCTGGTAGCTTTAAAAAGATTTTTCCCCCTATACACTTATTATTATGGTATTTTAAAATGATTATATGGGAATATTTGCTATTATAATTAGTAATCTTTAATATGAGAACTCCCCACCTTTTCCCTGTCCACACTCCACAATGGATCTGAACCCCTGAGGAGCATTCTGAGCCTTGGGCTGGCTCACATTTATTTCAAAGTTCACCAGTTTTATCTGTTGGCATAATCTTGCAGGAGAATGAAGGTAATGCCCTGGAAGGAGCTGCCACCCACAGCTGGAAGGGAAAAACTGCCAGGGAAAAGTTGGGAAGAGGAGGCAGATCTGGAAGAGCTGCACCTGCACCACGACTGAGCAGAACTTCTCGGACTTCCTCACTTTGCTCTAAGCCCATGAAATAGGAGAAGGTTGGAATTTATTTCCCTGTGTGGTTGGGGTTTCCTGAAGGACCTGAATTGAGGGTTATTTTCACAGATTTTCCCTCATGTAGCAGGTCAGGATTTGTCTCCAGTTTTATTTTTCACAGTGTTATGAAATCAGGCTTTTCTTCCTATAAAGAATCAAAACATTTATAATGCTTTTTCCATTAGGCAGCCAAGAACTGATCAAACTGATCAGTTTTCACTGCTATGCTTCTAAAGTTGATCATCAAAATAAGTGTTATTGATCTAAAATCAAATAATAAGCACAGATACATAACTTAGGTTATTTTCTCCCAGTATGTATTTTCCTGCTGTCCACTGAAAGTCAGGCTGATGCATAAAAAAAAGATTCCTTTTAGATAATTACTGATTTCAAAAGGAATCAGCTCAAAATTCTTCTATTTAAATGCTTTATGTAAAATTGTTTTCATCCATTTTAAGGCCATTGTTGGTGAAATGTTTTCCAAGTGCTTCCTTTAAAGGATGATTAATTTAAAATCCACAGAAACATGAGGCAGGTGGGCTTTGGAAAATCAAATTTCCCTGGATCCCAGAGTGCTGTTCTGGGAGTTGAATTTATTTGTCAAATATAAAACATTTATGAGCCCTGTGGTGATATTTTTGAAGATAAAGAGTAATTAATTGTGCTGTGAAATCAAACCTTCCATCATCCTGATGTGTGTACTCGTGCAGGATAAATATTATTACTGCAAACATCAGAAACCATTTGGAATCCCCACAGTTAGGCACTGGAATTATTTTGGCTTAAAGATGTCTAAAAAGATATGATAGAGCACGTGTAATTTTAAGGAAATACAGTGAAAACAAACATTGGAGGGTTCAGGCCTGGGGGTCTGGTTTTAAACTGAAGATTTATCCCTTGGAATCTCTAATCCTGACACTGGAACGGATTCCATAGGGGTTTGGAAGGACCTGCTGTGGATTTGTGTGCCTCTAATCCAAAATTTACCTGGCTAATGATAAAAACAGTCTTGATTTTGGTCATAAACAGCTTTAGTGCATCGCTTGATTTAAGGAAGTCGATTTTTACCTTTCCCCCTCCCCCTCAGAACAAGTGGCTGCCCAAGCCTTGAAAGAAGAAATATTTCCTTGTACTTTTGCTTTCTTGTGCCATGTGCCCCAGCTCGTGCAGATCAGTCAGACTTCCTGTCTTCAGCAGAAACAGCAAAACTCTGAGGCCTCTGAGCAGCCGTTTCCTGTGCATTTGTTGGATTTTGTGCACGGTGTTCTGTCCTCGAGCTGGAGCCACCTCAGAGTTGTGGTGCTGACATCCCTGGGATCACAGCCTTGGCTCCTGGGTGGGGATCAGCTCTGTGCAGGGAGGATTTTGGGTGAAAGCCACGAGCTTTCGGTGCAAACCCGCTCAGCAAACCCTGCCGGGCAGCGGCTCCATGTCCTGCTGCCATCCGTGGGGTGAGGGATGATGTGACAGCTGGATCAGGAATACTTGGGTGGGCTGGTATTATAGCACAGTTCCAACACAAGGAGAAGGTAATATTTGACTAACAGCACTCTGAATGCCACTTTTCATTTCTTTTTCAGCCAGGAAGATGCCCCAGCACTCGTGGAACAGATTCTGAGGGGCACCAGCAGATCCCAACCATGGCACCGGTTCCGGTCAGTGCCTTGTACATGAGACCCTTGAAATGGATTTTCCTGTTGCTGCTGGTGTTTTCCCTGGTAACCATGTGGTACATCACCTCCTCCTCCAACGCTGCCCTGGAGAGCATCAACCTGCTCTACTTCTACGAGTACGAGCCCGTGTACCGGCAGCAGCGCCCGTTCTCGCTGCGCGAGCGCCCCAAGTGCGCCGACGTCGACCCCTTCCTGGTCATCCTGGTGGCTTCCAGCCCCAGGGACGTGAAAGCCAGGCAGGCCATCAGGATCACGTGGGGCTCCCGGGATTCCTGGTGGGGCCAGCGCGTCCTGACCCTGTTCCTGCTGGGGCGGGACACGCAGAGGGAGGACGGGGTGGCGGCGCTGTCGGTGGAGGACGAGAGCATCCTCTACGGGGACATCATCCGCCAGGATTTCACCGACACTTACGACAACCTCACCCTGAAGACCATCATGGCATTCCAGTGGCTCTCCGAGTTCTGCTCCAACGCCAGGTTCTTCATGAAGACCGACACCGATGTCTTCATCAACACTCCCAACCTGGTGAAGCTCCTGCTGCAGCTGAATTCCTCGGAGAACGTCTTCACCGGGTATCCCCTCATCGACAACTTCGCCTACAGAGGCCTGGACAGAAGGAGGTACATCTCCTATCAGGAATATCCCTTCAGGCTGTATCCTCCCTACTGCAGCGGGCTGGGATACATACTGGATGGAAAACTGGCTCTGAGGACCTACGAGCTGATGGGCCACGTCAAACCTCTGAAATTTGAGGATGTTTATGTGGGAATTTGCTTAAATATACTCAAAGTCAACGTCACTGTTCCAGAGGATGCAGAACAGTTCTTTCTCTATAAAATCAGCTTTGATATCTGTAAGTACAGACATCTGATTGCAGTTCATGGCCTTACATCAAATGAACTGGTCCAGTTTTGGCAGGATTTGTCATCTGACACTTCAAAAACTTGCCTTTGATTGTGGATTTATTTAGAAACTTCTGTTTGGTGCGAGAGTGGCCTCTAGAGACGACTCTGACTGCTGGGGCAGCGTTTCTCGAGGGCATTCCAATGCTCTTCAGTAAAAACAGGGATTCACAGAGCACTTTTCCATGTGTGTACCCCACACCCAGAGGTTCCTTGGAACCCCCTGCCTCTGCTGCCTTTCCATGTGCTCGGAGCAACCCTGGGATTTCCCCCTGAATCTTCTGGAATGTACAAAACGCCACCAAGGGAAGGTGTTTATGCCAAGAAAGCAGCTTTGATTTGAAATTCCTGCCTGGATTGTTTTTATTGTTTTATTGCCACTCTCCATTATTTGTTCTCTGCCCAGCACGAAATTGAACCCAACCCAAGGTTTTTTTTTGCCTGTGTAATCCTTCTGAGAGTGTCACACCTTGGTATTTAAATGTGTCACCTCCACAACGCTTCCAGGAGTGTTCCCAGCCTGGGGATCCTGTGGGATCTGCAGGAGCTGATGAGGAATGCTGGAAATGTGGTGCAATTTGTGTGTCCACCTTCACTGGAATGGCTTTGGTGTCTCTGCTGGTGTTCCCAGATCAGGCAGATGGAGCTCACGAGCAATTTGGACATCCCAAAAACATTGGGATCATCAATCCCCCCACCCCTGTGTGTGTGTGTGTGTGTGATGCATCCCAGGAGTTCTGGAACCCTGTGGGGAAGATGAAGAATCATTTCTGTTGTGATTTATGTCTGTTTCTAAATGAGTATTTTTGTTCCAATTTTAAAATCAGCAAAGGCAGGAATTCCCCCACCTCTAAAGAAGACCAGCTCCACCCTGTGTGTAAAGACCGGTTTTTAATCACTTTATTCATATCAGCAAGGCCCAGTTTTCAGTAGTTTACACTTCTAATGGACAACGATACAGAATTTGCAATTGCATGAACATAATTAACCTGGACACATCCACTACACGGGGGAGGGACTGCGGAGACGTCCTGGCCGCGCTCCCGTTGGGCTGGCACAACCCCAGGGCCCCGTGGTGGCTTGGGGACAGAGCCCAGGGGCTGGGACAGAGCCCAGGGGCTGGGACAGAGCCCAGGGACAGGGACAGAGCCCAGGGACAGGGACAGAGCCCAGGGGCTGGGACAGAGCCCAGGGACAGGGACAGAGCCCAGGAGCTCGGCTGAGGCTCCCCTGTGCCCCCAGCACGCCGGGCTCCACGGGCAGCGCCGCCTTTCGCTCCGCTCCACACCTGGCCTGGGCGTGCGATTTGAGGATGGGCTCGTGTTCTTTAGGGATCAAAAGGTCTTGGGGACAACACTCTCCAGACAAGGGTTTCAAATGTTGGTGTTCTGATGGGGAGGAGATTTTAAAAAATGAAGGCTTTTTGTTTTTTTTAGGGGTGGGGGAAATACGGTATTGCATAATTGAGGGAATCGATGCTCTTGTATTCCTAGATCCGGGTGAAATTCCAGCTGTGCCGTGGGTTTAGGAGCTGGGATTTGATCGTTCTCTGAGCAGGTGCTGGGAGAACTGCCTTGTTCTGTGATTGTTTACACATCTTAAACCCCAAACCCCTCCGTTTTCCTCTAAGCCTGCCATGTGAAATGATGAGAAATAAATTATTTACCACAAGAACACTGATACTACAGCACAGCTTGTATTGCTTTCTCAAAAAAAAAATGTAATTGTGACTCTTCTGCCTTCAGAAAATGGATAAAGCAGAGAGTGCTCATGCTGAGGGAGGAAGGAGACTCCTGGGGAGGTGAGGATGGCCAGAAATTCTCCTGTCACCTGCAGGAATTTGGGGTTTTTGTGCCCCAAAGGTCGACACTGCTCACAGGTTCCAAGGCTTAGGTTTATACACAGTGATCTCTTTGTGCCACCTGAAATTCATTGTCATTTACAGTGCCAGCAGCATTGGAAAAACATCCTGCTCCTGGATTTCCTAAAAAAAAACCAAACACCTCATTTCCAAACCTGGCTTGTATTTGATTCTGACTTTATTATTGCTTAAAAGCCTGTGAAATTCCTAACTGAGCTCCTGTTTCTGCTCAAAGCCATTCTTAGGGAAGTTTTTAGTGTAAGAAGCCTGGCAAAAGGTGAAAAACCTTAAAAATATGAAATAATTTGGGAATTGAAGTGTGGGGGGGTTACATTTTATTGCATCTGCCTAGAACACTGTACTAAAAGTGTAAAACAGGCTGAAAGTTTTCCAAATCCTAAGGGGTTATTTTTACCTCATGCAGCTGTATTAAACCAGAATTCCAAATATTTGTGATTTTGGTATGAAAACTGTGGGGGTTTCCTGACCTGAAAAGCCTAACAATAGTAATAATAACAATAATAATTATAATTATTGTAATAATTAATTGGGCAAAGGTGTTTGGAAGTTGCTGCTGGGTGGGGAGCAAAGTGGATTCCAAGATGAAATTCCCAGTCTGGGTGTTATTTCAGAGGGGTTGAAATGCTGCAATGCTTCCTGTTCATCCTGGAACAAACAAATTCCCAATAAATCCTACAGGAGATGGAGGGGCAGCATTCCCTGTGGTCAGTATAAGAGGATGTCTGGGATATTTCCCTAAATTTTACCTCACATTTTAGGGATAATTGGTGTCAGAGCAGGCCAGAAAATGGAGAGGCTGCCTGTGTCCAGGCTTCCAAAAATGCAGGAATATGCTTGGAAAAAAAGTGCTTTAGTCCCCTATTGCTCAGATAATTCCCAGAATTTGGGTTGGAAGGGACCTTAAAAACCACCTGATTGCAGCTTCCTTAGGACTGAGCAGAGCAGACACAGGAGCTGCCCAAATCCATGAAATCCACACATTTTTCCCCTCAAGAATTGCCCTCAAACCTGTGTTTGTGGTTCTGGAAAGGCTCTGGAAAAACAAAACTGGGTTTTGTTATCCAGAGCACCCAGATTATCCTTCAGAGCTGGACACAGCTGACCCCTGGAATTTTAAGTTACCTCAGGAAAATCCGTATTTCTCCACCTGCTCCCCTAAGCCTTGTCCAAGTCAGCACTGGGAAAATGAAAGTCATGAAATTTCAGCTCGTTATGAACTGTCCAGAACTTTTTCTCTGGGAGTTTTGGAAAGGCCATTTATGAATATATCGGGCACAAGGGGCAGCAGCTCTGGGCTCTGCCCAGAGTGGCCAAATTCCAGCAGAACATTCTCACTTGGAATTGTGTACAGAGGCCTAAAATCCTACTTTGGGAGATGAAAAGCTGGTGAGGTGTTTTATTTTTGTAGTATAATCACTGACTAAATGCTTCTCTGTGTAAAACAAGTATCAGCTACATTAGCAGTAATTCCATATTATTTAAAGCAGGGCTGTCCTGTATCCTGAGACACAAAATTCCCTTTTTTTTTAGGCATTGGTGTTTCTGCAGCCAAGCTGACCCAGCGCTTTCATTCTGCCTTCTGGATTCCCAAATCTTCACAATATTTTTCATTTCACCTCTGGAAATGCTTTAACCCTGCAACGACAGCAGCAGCAGCGGGAGTTTAAATCCTTTATCCGGGGGATTTGTGGGAATGTCAGGGCAGGCTCAGCCGGTAGAAGGAGCCACGGTGCCACCAAATGAGGTGTGCCCAGCTCCTGGGACAGGCTGGGACAGCCTCATTCCTGCCAGGAATTCAGGGTGAGCTCCGTGGCAATCCGTGCTCCAGGCTGAGAGAGCCGGAATATCCCACGGGAGCCACCTGGGAGCTGGGATATCCCTGGGAACAGCCAGAGCTGGCTCAGCTGAGTGGCTCCAGGTGTATTTTTGGCTCCCTGGGCCATGGGGAAGATGCTCTTTGGCAGCGAGTCCGTGGGTCGGCGCTGGGCACCGAGGCTCCGGATCATCAAACCACCAAACTTCCCGGGATGGCCGCAGCCCTTGTGCCACAGCCAGCGGGATATTCCTGGCTCCAGCACCTGGCAACCCTTCCCAGATGGAGGATGGAGCGTTAAGGCAGTGGGAGAACCCTGGGTTGGTCAGGTTGCATAAGCAGGATGTACAAGGAGTTCATCTCGCCAGCCTCCAGCTGCGTCACGACGGAGTTTGGCACGGATCGGCACGGCCGGGAAGTTGGAAATGCCTTGGTTTGGAGGAAAAACTTCCAAACTTTCCAGCTGGGAGCACAGGTAGGCACTGCACGTGGATGTGGGAGACCACACAAAGCCTCTCACCTCCATCAGTCCTTCCTCTTCAAACCTGAAGCAGCTGAAGCTCCTTTTTTAAAGCAATCAAAGCAAAAATCCCCGGGGCTGAGCAGAGATCGTTGGCATGGATGGCTTTGGCCAGGCCAGCGCTGCCAGGGAGGGAGCACAGGGGACTGGAGGTGCTGAACCGGTGCTTGCTGCAGCTGCAGCCACCAGGAGGTTGCCAGAGGGTGATTTGGAGCTGCCTGGAGGGGCTGCAGTGCCAGGGAATGATCCTGGAGTGATGCAGACAAACCTGCAAACCGGCAGTGCCCTGCTACGCCTGCCTGCATCCCAGAGCGTGGCTCACTTCCAGCGGCAGCTGCTCTCCCAGTGCTCCCTCCTGGCTGGGAATTCCTGCCAGCTCCTTTTCCTGGCTGTCCCAGGGCTGCAGGGGCAGGCAGCCAGCTGTGCTCCAGAGGTCATGGATCCCTCAGGAATGCTCACTGATCTTGGGATGCTCCGTGCAGCAAGGAGCTCCCAGGCCAGTGCTGTTGAGCTGTTTTTCTGGGAATGACCGTCATTCCAGCTTCTCCAGTGCCTGTGATGGGTTAGTGGGGATGTCTCTGGACACAAACATCCCTCTCCTTTAGAGCTGCTGGCTGGAATTCCCTTTTTTCCCCTTTTCCCAGGGCAGCTGTGCCCTCCAAAGGAAAGGCACAACGGGAACGTCTCCAGTGAAGGAGACACCAAAGGCAAACCCCACACGCTGAGCTCTGCCTGCAGCTGCTCCACTGCTCCTGCTGTGCCATTCCCAGCCCAGGATCCAGCATTCCCATGGAATCATCACCCAAGGCTTGCATTTCCCAGCTCTCTGACCTCGGCTACCTCTCCACAGCAGAACAACTGCAGTGCTATGCAATTATTCCCATAATTCAGATCCTCAGAGCGCCCTGTGCAGGGGATTAAAAACGTCAGGAACCTCCCATCCCCTGGGAAAGGAGCAGTGCAGGCTGCTGGACACTTCTCAGGGGCTCTCCTTGGAGGTCAGGGTGACACAGGGATCCAGACACGTTTTGCACAGCACTGGAAATGCCACCAGAGCCAATTAAGGGCTGAGATAATCCCCAAACCAATTAAAAGAGGCAAATTTGTTGGGGGACAAAGCTGGAAAGACAAAGATGGGGATTCCTTCTCGAGCAGAAATTTGTGCTCTTTGATTTTTGCCTTGAGAGATCCCGACCCCCTCAGCACCCCAAAGCCCTGCAGGACAGCACTGGGGGCAGGCAGCTGGGAAATGAGGAATATTGTACTTTCCCAAGGAACAGCTCATCCACCACATCCCAGACCCAAACACAGGCATCACCCTGGAGACTTGAGCAGATTGTCCAGGACCACGTTCTGGGGCAGATCCTGAGGACTTTTGTAAGGCAGGACAAGGAGAAAGGAGCCATCCAAAATCCTGCCTGCCCTGTCCCTCTGCCCTGACACAGCTGGTACCAGAGGTGCAGCAAAAAACCCAAACTGTCCTCATTCCCACATAAAGCAGTCACAGATCCCAAAATACAATTAAATACTGAAAGTTAGATCTAAACATACTTTTAAAATCTAGATTTAACACAACCTTTCATCTCTACAGTGCATTGATGCTGCCTGGCGTTTGCATCTCATCCCAAAAGTCGCTTCCAGCGGGGTCTGCCCCAGGATGAACACCACAAATCCACCTGCAGTGGTACAGGGAAGTCTTGCACAGGCTTTGACTTCCAGCTGGATAGCTCTGAGGAACTCCCTGCTTGGATGAGCTTCCCAACAGCCACCGAAGAAATTCGTTCTCTCTCACATCACTTTCCAAGTCCATGCCACGGAAATAAGGTCAGGGTGATTCTCGGTGAAGGACACACATTCTGCTATCCCAGCTGAGCTCTGCTCCCATCCAGGAGGTTCAGAACTCCCAGGATTTTGCTGAAGTTCACCATCAGTTGGTTTGGATACAATATGGCCTAGAAGAAGTGGTTTAGAGTAATGCACAGCCTGAATCAAGGTGGTAATTCAGGAGCTCTACCTACTGACATGCTTGGCAGGGGTTTGTTTTGGGCAGGGGTTAAACAAAGCGAAAGCCAGCAGTGGCAGCAGGCTGAGAGGTGGCTCCTCTTCCTCCTTCACATCACAAACCCTCCTCCTACCCACCCTTATCCCTGCAGGTCACGGGGGACGTGAGAGCAGCTTCTGAGCAGTGACACCCAGGAGGGAAAAGCAGCAGCACTGCCCTGCCCCTGCCGTGTGCCCGCGGGAGGGGAGCGATCAAACCAAAAACCTACACAGGGCTGGTAAAGAAAAGTGAGAAATGGCAGGTTCCAGTGGGGGCCTGAGGAGCAGCGAGGGCACAGGAGGCAGGGACACGGGGACAAACCGGATTCTTGGATTTGTTGTATTGCTCCTTCTGCCAAGCCAGGAACGGAGCCCAGAGGGATCCGCTCCTCCCGGGAGAGCCCGGACGGCGTTTCTAGAGCTTCCTACGGCGGAGAAAATGTTCTGAGTCCTGAGCGGGCCCGGGGGCTCCTTCACTGCTGCTCCTCTGCTTTGCTGCTATTCCTGAACTTCACTACCATGACGGTGATGTTGTCGGGGCAGCCTCTGTAGAAGGACTGCAGCACGATGCTCTTGGCCCCGAAGTGCGGCTCGTCCAGGCGCTCCTTGATGAACCGCACGGCCTCCTCGTTGCTGAAGGCGTCCCACAGCCCGTCCGAGGCCAGGATCATGAACTCTGGCTGCAGTTTGTCCAGGTCAAAGCTCAGGATGTCGGGGTCGGGGATCACCACGTTCAGGTTCTTCAGGGGGTAATCGCCCAGCGAGCGCGACATGGCCAGGATGCCCTGCACGCGCCACGAGCCGTTGAAGCTGATGAACCCACCTGGGGAGAGACAGCAACGCTCAGAGCAGCTCTTGGAACATCCAAGCAGCTCTCTGCTTCCTGCCAGACCCCCAGAGGCTCATCCTGAGGGGTTACAGAGCTCACAGTGCAGGAGGTGCCTTTGGTAGATCTCAGAGCGCTGTGGGGAGGAGCTGGATGGCAATGACTGGATCAGGAATGGCTCTGCCTTCTCCAGGAATGGCTCTGCTCTCCCCAGGAATGGCTCTGCTCTC
>NC_031778.1:23349423-23353080 GCF_001522545.3 Parus major | reverse complement strand
CCAGGAATGGCTCTGCCTTCCCCCACAGAAACCCTCCAGCTTCTGGAACAGCACAGCAATTCCTGCTCCACACAATTCCTCAGGAATCCCCTTGGAATTTTGCAGCAGAGAAGAGTGAGGGCAAACCTTGACACCCCTGTGTTTGTGAGGACAGGTGATTATGAGAGGAAGGGACAGTATTTACACTGATAACCTGCTTCAGAATGTTTTATACTCATGGAAAAACTGGTGATTCCCATTTTGGAGGGGAGAGAGGTCCTGCACTGCTGGGACAATGCTCACTGGAGGGTTAACATCAACCACAGGAACTTCTTTTCTCCCCCAGAGAATTTGCTGCTGCTGTGGGAGCCAAACCAGGAATGGATTCCAAAAAGATTCTGAGAAATCCAAGGAGAAGTGGCTGTTAAACCTGATGATCCCAGTGTAAATTCCAGCCCAGGAGGTGGCTAAAGTGACAAGTAATGAAAACAAGGAAGATTTACTGCGGGAATGTTTCTTCCCCTCTACTCCTGCCATGATTTCCATGTTTGTGCTCGTTACATGGGAATAAAAACCAGCTTGGATGAAGTAGATTCACACTCTGCTGATCTTAGCCCTAAACCTCCCTCAGGCTCAGACCAGGCCTATCAAAGCCAGGCTTTGGGCAGGGCTGGGGCTGAAGCTCCTGGGATGCTCCTGGTTATCCATGTGGAGATGCCAAGGGATGGTCACTGGGCTGTTGGAGGCTTCTCTCCCTACCCCAACCAGCTGCTTAAGGGGTGGATCATCTACTGCCACCTCTGCCTGTGACATCCCACTGGAATTTTGGGTGGAAAATGGGAGATTTGATCTGCTGCCACTGATGTGGGCCAGAGATTTCAGCCACTTCTGTCTGTGACATCCCACTGGAATTTTGGGTGGAAAACAGGAGATCTGATCTGCTTGTGCCACCTCAGCCGGGCACTTCCCGCCCTCTCCTGGGAGAAATGTCAGTTTTAGCAACAAATAAAAGATGAACCTTCCAACAACTCACCAGCTCTCTTGATCCTCTTCCTCTCCTTCAGCTGGTAGGGTTTGTGGTCGTGGGACAGGGGGATGGCGTTGCCGTCCTTGTCGCAGAGGACGCCGCGGGAGTCGCCCACGTTGGCCACGGTCAGCTCCTTGTCGGACAGGAGGGCGATCAGACACGTGGTGCCTGCAGGAACAGCAGGGGTGGGAGGCAAAAAACCCCAGGGGGGTGTAAAGAGATATTCCTGGACTGCAGGAAAATGTCCTTCCTGGCACAGAATCCCAGGATTGTTGAGTTGGGAGTTGCCAGGATCACAGTGCTGGCTGTGACCCTCCGAGCCCGCGGTGGCTCTCCCTTCAGAGAGGCTGGAATTTCCCATTTCCCTTCCCTGTTTCTCCTCTCCACTTCCCATTCCCCTCGTTCCTGCCCCTCTCACCCAAAACCAGCAGGACCCCAGCAAATATCAGCTAAAAAATCCCCATTTTGGGGCTGACCTGGCTCTGGATGCAATCCCTAAATATCATTATCTCTGTATCGATAGCTCCCAGGACTGCTTGACAGCAGGGAAGACACGGAAAAAGAAAGGAAAAAATGAATTCCATCTCTTTTTTTGTTGTTGTTGTTGTGCAATAATGAAATTCAATTTCTCCAGGACTCCTGGGGAAGAAAGGCCATCCATTAAGGGAAAAAAAAACCATTTCCCACAGGACAAAACCACTTCCAGAACTTCCCAGCAGGCTGGAATTCCCTGGGCCACTGGAATTAAATGCCAAAATGCCTTAAAATAACCAAAATTTGCCACAGATCAGGCACTGACCACCTCAGATATAAATCAAGGGAATGGGATTAAGAGCCAGCAAAGCTTTGCTGGGAGAAAATATTCTTGCACAAAATTACCCCAGCCTTAGCTAGGCAAGAATGCCACTTTTTAAACTAAAGGATTTAGAGATTAGGAGAGGATTTGTCCCCATCTGTCACTTTTGGCCTCCTTTCATTTTTTAAAGCTTCCTTACTCAAACCTCACGAAAAATCTTGCCAGCATTTCCAGACAAACTCATTTTATTTGCAGCTCTGATGGATTGATTTCCTAAAGGGAAAAGATTCCCAAAAAAGATTCACTTTGGGATGTGGAGTCCATCATTTATTAACACTGGATGTTGCCAGAAAAGCCAGATTAACACCCCAAATTGTGCCAAACCCAGAGCACTCGAGCTTTGTTCTGGCAAATGGATGCAGCTGAACTCGACCCACTTTGGGAAACATCCCTGGGGAGAAAGGAGGTGCTGAGGGTGCAAAATGGTCCTTCCAAGAGGGATGGAGAAGGTTTCCTGGCTGGAAAAGGTGTGGAAACCTTCCCTGTGCACCACACCCCGCTAAAATCAGCGACTTGGATCCCTTCAAACATCTCCTTTTCCAGATTCCCTGGCTGGCACCTGCTGGAATCCCAAATCTCATCGTTCTTCCCGACATGAAACCCCTGGCAACGCTCCAGGGTGGCTTTGGGTGATCCCTCACATCATCCCCTGCCAGACAAGACTGCATTTTCTCCCCTTTCATCACCATCACTTCTATTTTTGCCTATTTTGGAGGATTGTTCCTTTTGTTTTTTATGCCCCACCAGCAGCTCGAGTTCCTCATTGAGTTGATTTTGCTGTGGAAACAAAAGCCAAAAAAAAAAAGGGGAAAATGCCACCAGCAAGGGCTGGAGCAGCCAGGATCACCAGCAGCTGCTGTAATTATATTTAAGTGCCCATTTTCAGTGCTTTGCTCACAATCAGCTCTCACTTCAAGGGCAGGGAGAGCCATTTCTGCCTCCCTCAGAAATAAGGGACACAATTAGGAGGGAGAGGGGGCTCCACTGCTGTGTTTCCATCTCTGGAGGTGCCTCCACCTGCTTGGGAAGTTGGAATTTTGGGGTTTCATTTACAGCTCTGCTGCTGGGAATTTTCTAAACTGGTTATTAAGGAGCTTCTCATTTCCACATGGTTTTTGTTGGATGAGATAAATCCCCAAATATGTGTTTCAAGCAGTTTTAATCTTTATTTTCGCCGTACAAACACGGAGATTTCCATAAAGGAAAAAGCTTTTTTCATTTTTTCTGACAGGAACCAGCAATTTCCCTGCATTTTCTCCTCCCTTAAAAACTCCTGTAAATGAAAATAAGTTTGGAGAGGACCAAACTAAGGGGAAAAAAAATTTACAGGATTCATCAGAGTGGGAAATTCTGTGCGAGAAAAGATCAACAGAAAGCAACAACTTTTGGAGCTCATTTTTTATGTATCATTAAAAGCAGGCCAGATGTGATGAAAGAAATATTCTGCAGCCTCATTTTACCTCTGCTGGCCTTTGAGAAGCCACAAGCCAGGCTCCTTGTGTGAGGTGTATTTTGCAAAAGGATCCAAAAGCTGGAAGGCATTTCTGACTGCCTGCAAACAAAAAAGCTACAAAAAGCATTGGATCTGGAAACCCTGAGTTCAGGGTTGAAAAAGCCTCCAAAATCTCCTGGGTTTGGCTGCCCACGGCCTCGTGTCACCTTGAAAATCGGGTTTTGTGCCTCTCAGCTGGGAAAACACAAAAATCAGTTGTTTGTGATGGAGAAAAGAGCAAAAATCAGGTGGCACAGGGGGAGATGGATGAGCATTGAATGGAGATCAGCGATGGGCAGAGCA
>NC_031778.1:23347703-23348751 GCF_001522545.3 Parus major | reverse complement strand
CAAGAAGAACAAGAACAAGAAGAACAGGAAGAATAATAATAATAAGATGATCCAGAAGAACAAGAAGAAGAGTAAGAACAAGATGATCAAGAAGAAGAAGAACAAGAATAACAAGAACAAGAAGAACAAGATGATCAAGAAGAACACAAAGAACAAGAAGAAGGAGCGTCCTCTCAGCTCCTTGCCATCCCATCACTCACAAGGAACACTCCCCACAGCAGTCTGAGCGCAGGAGAACCAACATTCCACGAGGACAACAGTCCAGCCTGCAGGAGGAGTTTGGGGAAAGGCTGGAAACGAGGGAATTTTGTGTCACACCGTGTTAGGAACGGCGAAGTGAGGACACAGACTCTCAGCTGGGTTGCCAAAGAGAACGTGTTTTATTCTTCCAGATCCTCTTTTACACACAGCTCTGAGAAGGTAAAACCTTCGTTGGCCACCAAACCAACACAGCACCATCACTGCAGAGATGGGAACAACACCCCAAAATCCACAAATGGCACCAGGACAAACAGTTTGCCCTCCAAAGCAAGGAACTATTTAAGGAAAAAACACGCCAAGAGGAGTTTTCCTTTAATACCAAATTTTGGTGCACTTAGCCAATTATTTCTATCTAAAAATCTCTTTTTTTCCTCTGCAATAAATGATCAATATCCACAGGGAAGCCCAGCTCACAATTTAATGTTTCTTTCAAGGAAACAACAAGGAACAAACAACACCCACAAAGGTTGTTTTCCCTCTCCAAGGCCTGTTTGAGCTCCTCCTCACAATTTCTCAGGCCAGAGCGAGAACCTCGTGTGACTTCACAGATCTCCCTGCCCCATCTCACATCCAGCACCCCGTTTTGGGGCAGTAAAATGTGAATTTACAGCCCAGCCATACCTGCCTCATCGTAGGACACGGTCAGCTTCTCCAGCATCTCCCTGTCGATGGACAGGATCTGCTGCTCCAGGATGCTCTGGTAGGACAGCACGCTGTTCTCCTTGTCCTTCTCGTAGTCCTGCAGGTGCTGCTTCAGCACTTCGGGCAGCCGCGACTTCACGTACTC
>NC_031778.1:23343919-23347303 GCF_001522545.3 Parus major | reverse complement strand
GGTAATTAGTGCTGGTGTTAATTGGAATGGGGATACCATGGGGCAAAGAGATGGGGTAATTAGTGCTGGTGTTAATTGGAACTGGGGCTATCACAGACCAAAGATCAGGGGTCATTAGCACTGATATTAATTGGAATGGGGCTATAATGGGGCAAAGAGATGGGGTAATTAGTGCTGGTGTTAATTGGAACTGGGTTATCGGGCAAAGAGATGGGGTAATTAGCGCTGATATTAATTGGAATGGGGCTATAATGGGGCAAAGAGATGGGGTAATTAGTTCTGGTGTTAATTGGAATGGGGGCTATCATGGGGCAAAGAGCATGGTAATTAGCGCCAGTGTTAACTGGAACTACGGCTATCACTGACCAAAGATCGGGGTAATTAACGCCTGTGTTAATTGGAACTGGGGGTATCAGACACCAAAGATCAGGGGTCGTTAGCACTGATATTAATTGGAATGGGGCTATAATGGGGCAAAGAGTGGGGTAATTAGCGCCAGTGTTAATTGGAATTGGGAGTAAATCCGAAGCCCCCCAAGCTGAGGCCCAGCCCCCCCAGCAGGGGATGATGATGCTGATGGATTCAGAACTGGATTTTTGAAACCCCAACAATCCAATCTCTTTATTCTGAATTTTAGAGCACCACGTGGCAAAGCAAAATCACATTTAATGTCTTTCTAAATTCTAAATTTCTGTTCTAAATTTTAAAGTAAAAATCAGCAATCACATTTAATGTCTTTATTCTAAATTCTAAAGCCCAAAGTGAAATCACATGTAACGTCCTCATTCTACATTTTTAGTCTGAATTTTAAAGCACCACATGGCAAAATGAAATAAAATCTAATCTGTTTATGCTAAATTTTTATTCTAAATTTTAAAGCACAAAGTGGAAGAGCAGAACCAAATTTAATGTCATCATTCTAAATTTTTATTCTAAATTTTTATTCTAAATTTTAAAGCACAAAATTGGCAGAGCAGAACCAAATTTAATGTCTTTATTCTATATTTTTACTCTAAATCTTAAAGCATGAAGTGGCAAAGCAAAATCATAGGTAATGTCATTATTCTAAATTTTAAAGCACGAAGTAGCAGAGCAGAACCAAATTTAATGTGATTTTTTTTGTTGTTTTTTTTTTTGCATTTTGAAGCAGAATTTCCTTTTTATCACCTGCTCTTGATACGTGACCAGGCCATAAATATTTCCACACAAACACCCCAAAAATTCCTTTATTTCCTCGTTCCCGCTGGGCCCCGAGGAGAGGGAACGAACACAAGGGGGCAGGGCTGGAGCTGTGTGTAAAGCTGTAGTAACAGGTGAGTAACCACTGAGAGCATCCTGACAGACCCAAACCCCTCCTGGATTCCTGATTTCCAGCACCTGGAAATTCCCAAATCCCGATTTCCGCCTCCCCTGGCGCTCCCACTGCACAGGGAACAGAAATTCCCTTTTCCTGGCACGGGTTTAATTCGGATTTTCCCCCTTTCCCTCTCTGAACCAGCAGCTCCCTGCTCTGGTTTTCCTGCCACGCTCGGAGTAAAAATAATTATAAATTTGTTTTATTCCAGGCCTGGCAGTGACCAGAAGTCACCTCCCCTCCTCAGGGTTATATTTAATTTTCCAAAGTCAATCAGAGATTAAATTACAACCTTAAAATATCCCTGAGGTTGTGTTCCACGTTCCTGTGTGTGGGAATTACTCCTGGGAGTAAAACCAAGGGAATTACTCCTGGAAAACCAAAGGAACCGCCCTCATGAGCAGAGAATAATTTATTAATTATTAACTAATATTACATTTGAATTGCTTTTTCCACAGGAAGGCATGTTGTACATTGATTATTATTAAATTATTATTATATTAAATAAATAATACATTTAATAATAATAAATATTATTATTATTATAATTATATTTTAATTATAATTATTATTATAATAATAATAAATATTATTATTAAACATCTCTCAATGGGAAGGTAAAAAACCATGGAATAACGAGGTTGTGGACAAGAAATGTATTCCAGAAAAATCCATCAGTGAATTTTTGTGGTAATTCCCTAATTTCCTGCTCATTCCCAAAAAGGAAAATGTGGAAATATCTAAGTATTGACATATCCAGAAATTAACATTCCTAGGTTCAAAAATAATTATTTTTATTTTTATTTTTATTTTTACTTTTATTTTTATTTTTACTTTTATTTTTATTTTTATTGTATTTTTATTTTTTCTTTTATTTTTATTTTTATTGTATTTTTATTTTTTCTTTTATTTTTACTTTTATTACTATTTTTACTTTTATTTCTATTTTTATTTCTATTTTTACTTTTATTTTTACTTATATTTCTATTTTTATTTTTATTTCTAATTTTACTTTTATTTTTATTTTATTTTTACTTCCATTTTTTTCCCTATATATTAATAAATAAATTAATACAGAATATTAGGAAAAACGAGAGTAAAGAAACTATTCCTACAGCAAAAAATCATCAGCACTTAAATTGCACCTACACTGAATCTTAATTAGTGAGCCAATCATTATCCATGCCTCTTTTAAAGGGAAAAAAATAAGATTAGTGAGGAAATTAAAGTGAAAATGAGGCTGAAAGGAGCTGTTGGATAAAATTCCTGTCAGTTCTGACAAACAGCTGGAGCTGGTTTAAAGGTGATGGATTCCAGAATTCCTGGAAGATGCACAGAGCCAGAAGAGCAGCAATAATTCTGACAAACACCCACCTGGCCATTAGGAAAGGACGTTAATTTTGAATTAATATTTAAATTTACCCAAGGGCACGATTTAGTTAATGGCACAAAGCAAAACAGGAGTGATTGAAACGCTAAAAAAAAAACCAGGGATGTCAAGATTTCACCTGATTTTGATGTTAATTGGGTGGAACTATTAACAGAGATGAGCTGAATATGAAATGAAAATCTGTGAAATAAAAAAGGTTTCAAAATGCCTGAAAAGACTTGGCCATTACTGGGTAACAATGCAGAAAAATCCCAAATTACAATTTATTTCCTGAATGTGACGTGCAGGGAGCAGGGATTGCATTTGAAGGCCAGCCAGGATTAACTGAAACATTTCCTTATCTTAACACTAAGCAAAAATAATCATTATTTTATATTTTCATATATAAAAAAGACATTATTTTATATTTTTATATTAAAATATATATGAATATATATTATATTTTATATGTATATATTATTTTATATATATTTATATATTCTATATATTTTATATATTTATATTATTTATATATATTTTTATATTTTATATATACTTATTTTTATATATTTTTATATATTTATATATTTTATATGTTTTATATATTTTATGTATAATTATATATTTTATATATTTTATATGTTTTATATATTTTATATAT
>NC_031778.1:23338464-23342768 GCF_001522545.3 Parus major | reverse complement strand
ATTATCATTATTATCATTATTATCATTATTATCATCATTATTATCATTATTATCATCATTATCATTATTATCATTATCATTACTATATAATATATAATAATTATATAATAGATAAATATATATAATACTGGATATGATATATAAAAGAATATAATACAATAATATTCTAATATTCTAATATATTATAATAATATATAATATAATAAGATGATGATTATTATAATTATTTTATAATAATATAATTGTAAAAAATATATATTATGTATATTATATAATATATAATATAATATATATTAATATAAATATAAGATTCAATAATATATTATAATATAAAAAATAAAAATAAAATAAAATAAAATAATAATACTAATGATGATAATAGTGATAGTGATAATGATAGTGATAATAATAATAGTAATAATATTACCAATAATAACAATAATAATAATAATAATAATAATAATAATTTTAAATAAATCTCTATTTTCACCTGCTTAAAATTTCACCAATGTTAACCAGCTGGTCACAAACCTGTCTCCCACTCTTCCCAGTGTTTCCAAATGGAATATTCCTGTCATATTTCTGGAATTCCATCCAGAACAACTCCAAGGCCCAGCAAGCAGCAAACACCCAGGAATTTTCAATTAACAGCAGAGTTTTAATGTAGAAAATATTCTCATTTTGCCTTCCTCAGCCATAAATGCCCCGAGGGAAGCAGGAAAGCTCCTGGAGCAGGAGATGTCCCTTGGAGCCAAGTCCTGTCCTGATAAGGCTCTGGAGATAAATCCAGGGCTGGAAACAATCCTTAAATTTCCATTTCAGTTTGACCTTATAAAATTCCCTGTTGAGAAAGGGCAGCTGGGGATTGATCCCAGCAGCTCCTGCAGGGGGATCCAGGAATAATCTGGATTTTCCCAAATTATCCAGGAATAATCTGGATTTTCCCAATTTATTCAGGAATGATCTGGATTTTCCCAATTTATCCAGGAATAATCTGGATTTTCCCTATTTATCCAGGAATAATCTGGATTTTCCCAATTTATCCAGGAATAACCTGGATTTTCCCAATTTATTCAGGAATGATCTGGATTTTCCCAATTTATCCAGGAATAATCTGGATTTTCCCCATTTATCCAGGAATAATCTGGATTTTCCCAGCCCCTTCCAGAGCTGGGTCAAGCCCTGCACACAAAGGGTTAAAAAGTGGAATGGATTCACCATTTTCCTTCAGGAATTGAAATTTCTGTTGGGGACAATTTGGAGATTCGATGAGCTCAGGATAAACGTAATTATGGTTATTTTCTGTGATTTTCTCATCCCTTTGGGTTTGAAAAATCCACTTTATTGACCCAAATAATGAGCTGGAAAAGCTCCACATTCCTGGTCTGTGTGAAAATAATCCAGAATAAAAAACTTTTGTGTCCTGTCCGTGTGCTCCTGGAACAGGGACTGCCAGGAAAAGAGATTTTTGGGATCATGTGGGGGTGATAAGCAGCTGAAACGTGAGCTTGGTGCTTAAAAAGGCTCCTGGAATCCTGAGATGTGAAAATACTGGGGTAATAATCATTGATTGGGGTGAGGTAATTAGGGAATTGTGCATGGAAAACCCCAACTGCTCGTTACACCTGGAATTTGAGAATTGAGACAATATCTGAGGGCTCAAGAAAACGATAACAAAAAGGGGAAAATTACTTTTAAAAGGTTTTTTTTTCCCCAGAGAAGGAAATTTTCCCTCTGATAACAGCTCAGAGAGGCGAGGATGTGAAGGCCCCGAGGGAAGAGATGCTTTGGTTGTAGTGCCACAGCTCCTTTTCCCAAAATCCAGGAGCAATCAGAGGAATTTTAGGGCCATGGAAGGATGTCAACCCCTCAAATCCATCTGCAGCTTCTCCTCCCTGAGCTGAAGGAGCCAAAAAACTCCCTTTAAACCCAACAGCTCCTTCAGGAAGAAAAGACAAACCTTCCAGAGTGGACAGAATTGATGTCAGAGAGTAATTCTATAAAGCACTTAATTAAATGGCAGAGGCTCAAAGACAGAGACTTCATTAAATAGAAAAGCAGCCAATTTTAATCCATAAATAGTTTTCAAAGCCTGTTCATGTTCTGGAGGCATTTCACTGCACAAACACTGAGAGCTGTACCCTTGAGAGCAGGACAGGCATAAATCAGGCCCCAGTTAAGATTAAACACCAATATCTGGATGCTATTCCTTCTTCCCTCCAAAAATGAACATGTGAAAGTATAAAAAAGTATTAAAAATAATAAAAAATTAAGGATTTTTCCTGCCTGTGGGATCAGGGATCTCTGGTTATGGAGCCCAAAGGCAGGTGGGGAGCAGGGAATGGTTTGGAGGTGAATTTTCCTCAAGTTCATGAGAAGTTGATTCAAAAAGATGGGAAAACAAGGAGGAAGGAGGCAGATGTAGGGAGAAAGAAGGGAGATGGATGCTCATGAAAGGGGGAACAGGTGAGGAAAAGGAAAGATGAGACCAGCTGTGCTCAAACAACACCTGGAGGTGGCTGGGGACAAGGTGGGGATGGACTCCATGGGCTTGGAAATCTCCAAGCTCAGTTTTTCAGTGCCAGGGAAGTGTAAAAAGCCGTTTAAAGGGGATTTTCCTGGAACACACTTTGATTAAACAAGATGGTTCACATTCATTTTGTTTCTCCAGCTCGTTAGGACAAGGGTTGTTAATTGCATTTATTATCAAGGTGGAAGGTCAAGGAGGTTTCCAGCTATTTTCACCTCTGGATGGATGGAGAACGGGGGGATGAGCAGGGAATTATCCAGCAGAGGGGGAAAAGTAACTTCAGGACAGGCTGATGGACAGAGGAGAACGAGCAGTGCCTCCAGGAGCTGAGAGCTCAGCACAAACACCGGGTGACACCACAGTGCTGCAGCCAAAAACATCCAAAAAAGGAGATTTTTTATCTTTTTTTTACCTGCACCCAAACAGGGCCATGCCAGCAGCACCACGCTCCCTGGGACAGCAGCACCTCAAGTGAGGCTGATCAAATATCCAAGCAGTTTCTTTCCCTTTCCTGCTTCACTTTGCAATTTTCTCCTATTTTTAAGAGCAGCCCCAGCACGGATTAAAGGTCCACGGTAGCACAACATAAAAACTTCAAAGCAGCAACTGCAAGTGATTCTGCATTAGGAGCTCCTTGAAAAAGCTCCTGCTCTGCAGAGATAACAGCACAGCTTTGATGTGAAGGTTTTTGTATGGCTTGGAGTGTTTGGATATTAAAGTGACACAGCTTGGAGTTTTCAGATTTCATGGCAAGCCTCGAGACAACAAAAAGCAAATAGCTTTTATCGGGAGCGTGGAGTGAAACACCTCACACAGCTCAAGATCTTGGCAATGTTCCCAAAAATATCCAACCTCTCGCTTCCTGGAGTTTCCACAGAAATTTAAGCAAAACCTGAGCGGAAGTTTTGGAAGAAAAAGTGATTTGAAATTCAGAGAAAGCCAAGATTTCCCAGGGGCTGGCTGGGTTTTCATCCCGTGCTGGTGAACAAGGGCTGGGATGATGCTCCGAGGCACTTGGACCCTTTTCCCTGTGGATCACATTCCCAGGGGGAAGGAATTCCTCACATCCAAACTCTGCTCCCCAAACCCCACTGAAACATTTCCCTCTCAGCAAGAATTCCTCAGGTTTTCCTGAGGTTATTTCTCAGCACGACAGGGCTGATAGCAAATCCACTGGCACCCAGCCATTGATTTCCTATTTGCCAAAATCTGGAATATTTTACCCCAAAATCTCTGGGCTCTTCCCTGCTCTGTCCCTCAGACCTATTCCCAATTTATGGGAATAATAATTAATAAATAATAAATAAATTTATGTGTCTATAGTTAATAATAAATAAATTTATGTGTCTATAGTAATAAGAATATGTCTTGAGTAGGTAAGAAATTATATCAGGTAAAATAGTTTGAACTGTAATAGTATCACTGTATAAATATATTAACTATATTAAATATATATTAACTATATAAATATATCTATTTGATATATTTATATATGTTATGATATATATAAATATAAATATATGAACTATATAAATTCCAGTTCCAGGTGGCTTTTCCTGCAAAACTCCAGGAGAAGCCCAGAGCTGATCCCTGCCCAGGAGTTTGTGCCAGCTCAGCAGCTCAAAACCTTGATTCAATCAAAATCAAATTAATCAAAATCAAAAATCAAAAGATTTCCTTGCTCGGCCTTGGGATTGAATCTTGGCTATTTTTATTCTGTCCCATTCTAGGGAGTAAAATAAAATAAAATAAAATAAAATAAAATAAAATAAAA
>NC_031778.1:23334655-23337155 GCF_001522545.3 Parus major | reverse complement strand
CAACCTCTAGCTGCTATTTTTGCATCATGAATTTAGAACATTACAAGTGTATTTTGTGGATTTTTGGGTTTTTTCATCTGCTAAATATTATTGGGCTTGATGCTCTTAAAGGTCTTTTCCATTTGAAATGATTCCGTGGTTCTTTAATATATTAAATAAACAGAGAATAAATAAAATAGTGAAGCTCAGCTGGGCCTAAAAACCAAACTCTGAGCATTCCACATTGAGGGAATATGAGTGAAGTGGAATAAAACTCCTTAAAATCTTTTTAAATTGTACTTTAAATGCATCAGGAGGATGTGCTTGAGAGAAAATGCTTTTTCCTGCTGATTCCTGTGGTTTTCTCTTTGGCCTTTCTCAGCACTCACAGGAATTATGTAAAATAAAATATATAACTACAGGGTCAAGCAAAAAAGGCTGTTAAAATGTTTTCATAGGTAGGTGGCCAAGAAATAATCTGATTTTCTCTTAGAAACCGAGCTAGAAGCCCACTCAAACAACATCTCTGAGTGATTTAGCGGCGTGGTTTTTTAAAGTGAAGTCAATTACGAGAAAAATCTGTTTTATTCTTACCAAATATTGCCAAAATATCCTGCAGCTTGTTCCTTTCTACAGGGATCAACGTTAGCTCCCAACATCTCATAAAATCATTTCCAGGCAATTTCTCAGAGTATCCATGGAGAAAATGCCACGAGCTGGAAATTCCATGGGGAATTTGGGATAAATCCCATGGGGAATTTGGGATAAATCCCACAGGGAATTCGGGATAAATTCCATGGGGATTCGGGATAAATCCCACAGGGAATTCAGGATAAATCCCACGGGGAATTTGGGATAAATCCCATGGGGAATTTGGGATAAATCCCATGGGGAATTCAGGATAAATCCCACGGGGAATTCAGGATAAATCCCACGGGGAATTCAGGATAAATCCCACAAGGAATTCAGGATAAATCCCAAAGGGAATTCAGGATAAATCCCACAAGGAATTCAGGATAAATCCCAAAGGGAATTCAGGATAAATCCCACAGGGAATTCAGGATAAATCCCGTGGGGAATTCAGGATAAATCCCATGGGGAATTCAGGATAAATCCCATGGGGAATTCAGGATAAATCCCATGGGGAATTCAGGATAAATCCCATGGGGAATTCGGGATAAATCCCACAGGGAATTCAGGATAAATCCCGTGGGGAATTCGGGATAAATCCCACAGGGAATTCAGGATAAATCCCACAAGGAATTCGGGATAAATCCCAAAGGGAATTCAGGATAAATCCCACAGGGAATTCAGGATAAATCCCACCTTTCACTTTGTTTCCAACTCAAGGTGTTTTACATATACAATAATATATAATATACAACATAATAATATTCAATATTGTAGATATAAAGAAATAGAAATCTACCAGATTTATATTTAATCTATATTAAATATAAAGCCTATTATTAAATTAAATTTAAATTAAATCTATTATTAAATTAAATATATAGTCTATTTTATCTATATTTCTATAGATGTGTTGACAGCTGGAGATCTGAGCAGTTGAAATCTGCATTAAAACCCAGAACAATTTCCTTTTGTGGCACCAATTATTCCTTTGCAAGAAACCAATGAAGAAACTAAAATATCCTTGAGCCAAGGCTAAGCAGGGAAAAAAAAAAATCAAAGTATTCCCATTTCCAGGCCTAAATCTCTGCAAGGCACAATCTCTGAGCAAAAATCTCTATTTTGTACCTCTGGCATAAATAAAATACAGTTTGTGCTGATCTCGGTGCCTTTTCTGGCTGCAATAAATACTTCAAAGCGTGATTTTGGGTTTAAAAATAGAATATTTTGGCCCTCCTGAAGTCTGGCTGGCACCACTGGATGTGGCAGGGTAAAATTTAGAGTTTTATTGCTGGTTTGCCTCGTTCTGCAGGATTGAAGAGCTCAGTGGGGTCACAGAAAGGAAAAACCGAGGACATGAAGTGTTTAAATCAGTTTGTGCAGAGGTTTCCTGGGAAAAAATGGAGTGGCCACCAATAAAAACTTCCTTGGAAGTGAAGGAAAATTGAAGGAAGCCACAGAGCAATGGTGTGAACAGAACAGGATACCTGACATATTCCTGAACCTCAATAAACACAGGAAAAAAAAATCTCATTTTTCTGTATACAACATGGCATGTTGTGGATGTAATTTCTAGATATAATTTATATATAATTTCTAAATAAAGTGCTTGGAGCATCCCATTCCTGGTGGTATCCCATTCCAGGGAACAGTGAAATCCTTATGGGCAGCATAATTTAATTAATTTTTCCCCACTGCCTGTACACAGATGTAGAACTGAAGGCAAAGCCTTACCCATAACCCATAAATCAAATTAAAATCCACAGTACTGAGAGACAAAACGCTTCATAAATAGAAAACAAACCTTGAAATTCTCGAGGAAGCGACACAAAATATTATTAATTCCAACATCCTGGCCAGGGCTTTGTTTGCAGGTTTATTTTGGGGGGAA
>NC_031778.1:23324655-23329655 GCF_001522545.3 Parus major | reverse complement strand
ACGACAGGAGCTCTAATAAACACATTCACTGCCTGGCTGTATTGTAACACAAATATAAATAATAAATCCAGCCTCTCTAGTGCCAGGCAAGTACTACACAAACACCCTCTTGCTTTACACACACTGCAACAAAATTCCTCTCCCCAAAGCTGTCATCTCTTTGAACTCCCAAAGCCAACCCAGAGCAAAGCAAAACTCTTTAAAGATAAATGATGTGCAGCCCTTGCCAGAAAAGCTGGGAGGGAAAAGCAGGAAAATGCTCTCCTTCCTTCTGGCTGCTGACAGCCCCAGCCTGCTTTGTTGTTTCTGACACAGCAGTGGAGTTAAAAAAAAAAGAGATGATTTTGGTTTGGGAGTAGGAGTTGTAGAGTATTTTGGGGATTTGATGTTCTGTAGCCCTTGGTGCCAATCTGGAGCCTGGAAGTGGCACAGAGAAGCCAGGGTTTGTTATCCCAGGAATGACTTTTATTCCTAATAATAATAAAATTATTATTATTATTATTATTATTATTATTATTATTATTATTATTATTATTATTATCATCATCATTGATATTACCATTATTATCATTATTATATTTATATGTATATGTATATGTATATTTATATGTATATGTATATTTGTATTTGTATTTGTATTTGTATTTGTATTTGTATTTGTATTTCTATTTCTATTTCTATTTCTATTTCTATTTCTATTTCTATTTATATTTATATTTATATATTTATTTATTTATTAATATTACTAATGCCAGCATCACTTGGAGCAGAACAATTTGCAGCATTTTGTCCATTTTTTGGGGGTGATGCAGGAACTGGCAGGATTTTTGTCTGTGATGGGACCCAGAGAAGCAGTGAGCACTGATGGGCTTCCATCTACACAAGGACATTTGTATTTTTATTTAGATTTCCAAAACCAAAATCATGGAGTTGAACACAGTTGTTGGAGTTGGGACATGGTATAAAAGTGTGCACACAAAATCAGCTCCCTGGTAAATCTGCAGTAACATGATCTGTTTTCATAAATTCTTTATCAGGGCACTGGAATTGATGATTTTTCTGTTCAAAATACGCTCACAAATTAAATCAGCTCCAGAATCCTGGTGCTTGGCTTTACACCGAGTGCTGATGTGGGTCCACCACAGAAAAGAGCTGCAATTACTGACAGAAAATGCAACAATAAATTGCAATAAAAGGCACTCTGTTCAGGCTTTCCACCATCCCTGAGCAGCTTTTGCCAGCCAAATCCCCCCCAAATTTAAGGGGAAATTCAAAATTCAGCCCTTGAGGAGAGCTGCTTTCACCTTCACCCTCTCCCAGGAGACCAAGGAACACTTGGGAGCTCATTCTGCCACACAGAGCAAACAATTCCTGCACAAACAATTCCTGGAGGAACCAAGAGATGCTGTGATGAGCCTAAAACCATCCAGGTGTTCTGTGCAGGGCAGGAAAAATGTGTAATTGTGCACACAACTTGGGAGCTGCTCTCTGAACAGCCCAAAGAGCTGGGGCCAAGCTGAATCCCACAAAATCCAGCTGGAATCATCATTTTCCCAAAGCAGAGGCACAGCCCTGAACTCCAGGATTTACCCTGAGGGTTGTGCACCCTGAAAAAGCAGCACAGAGCTCTGTTCTACCCCAATCCTGCTGTTTTCCCATGGAAAAACAGGATTGTGCTCCCAGGGAAACTCCCACCACACAGAGCTGATGGCTGGCTGAGAGCAAGGGGGGAAAAGTCACTTTTTATAAAGTTGAAACCCTCCAGAATTTCCTCCCACTCTGGGGTCTGAGGCATGCTGAGGAGCAGCTCCTGTTCCAGGGGGCCTGAATGAATCCATCCTTCCTCCCTTCCTTCCTCCCTTCCTCTCCCATTCTGGGCAAAAAATAAATATATATAATTTTATAAATATAATATAATGTAACATATTGTAATGTAATATAATATAATGTAAAATAACATATTTTATATTAATATATAAATATAAATATTATATATTTATATATTATTATAGATATATTTTTTTATAATATGTATATTTAAATAATTCTATATTTTTCTATATTTTTCTACAATACAAGGAATATAGAAATATATAAAATTATAAATATGAACATATATATTATATAATATATAAACTATTATATAATATATAAACATAGAAAAAGAAATATATCACATATAAATATATATAATATATAAATATGTATATAAATATATAATTATATATTGTATTAGATATAAATATATATTAAGATATATATAGATATGTAGATATATAGATATATATAGATATATATATATATATAGATATATATAGATATACATACATATGTACTACAGCAGTCTCTGCAGCCACTCAAACAGAATGAACAAGAAAACTCAAATAATGAACAGGCCACAATAATTGTAGTGAAGTCTGGAGAGCTAAAAACACTTTTGTGATTTTTAATTCTCAGTAGTTCTCTGCTGCCTGTGCTTTTGCTCTCCAGGAACTCACGACTGCAAGGATTTTTATATCCCAATATATTCAGGTTAGTGCATTAATCTCATCCTGCACAGCCAAGCTGACAAGACAGATTCTCCTGCACAACATGAAAGATAAGGGACAGAAATCCCTAACTCTGGGTCTGGGTGCACCTTCTTGAAGCACCTTTAATAAATTACTGTATTTTGGGTTTCACCAAGGAGTTACAGCTCAGTTGGGAATGCAAGGTGTGTTTTATATTTATGACCTGTGGCAGAATTCCAGTGGAACTGAAAACAATAATCCCAAAAAACAGAACAGGGCACCCTTTTTATTTCAAGGTCATCACTGGACATTCATTATTTGATGCTGCTGTCATCACTGGGCACTATTTGATGATTCTGTTGGGATGTTGGAGCCAGGGAAAAGGACATTTCATTTTAGGAACCAGTTCTGGGTGGTGCAGAGGAGAAAACTTGGCTTTTTATAGATCCACTGCTCTTCAAAGAAACAGCTGCAGCTGCAAACTCCCCTGAAGAACAATCTAGAAACCAACCCTGAGCTCTCCTGAGAGCCAAATTCCTCTGCAGACTCAGCTCGGGGCTGCATTTGTGACCCTGCAGCCCTGGCTGTGCATTCAGGCTTGGCAAAAAACTTCCAGCTCCTTCCTTGTCCTCCCAAGGCCTGGCTGGGAAGGGTCATTAGGCTGAGCTTTAAGCCAGGGAAAGCCCCAAAATAGGAATAAAATAGGAATATATTTCTATTATTGAGGGAGATATGTCTTGCAGGCCTCCATGTGATCTCCTCTCCAGCCCAATGGACCAGCACCAAAAGCATTTCCCTTTCTGCCTCCTCAGCTCCTCCAAGATAAATATTAATGGCCAAGCACAGAGGGAACACTCCAGTGACTCCTCTGCAGCTATTTCACACTAAATAATCCCTTTAAAGTTGATTTTTTTTTCCCTACCAGATCTTTTCCTCTGAATATTTGCTTGGGTTTCTCCTTGGTGCCATTTAAAGGCTTGTAAAAAACTGCCACGTGTGGGGAGAGCAGCTCTGTGGCAGAAAAATGAAGTTTTTTTTCCCCTGAAACCCCCTTGCTGGTAAGAAAAATCCCCTCTGAGGAATGATTCTGCAAGGTGGATTTCACCTCTGAGGGCTCACCCTCCAACACAACACCACCAGCAGCCCCTTGCTCTGAGAAAAGGATGCTCACAGCCCAAAAAAATATTTGAAAGTAATCATTTATCCTGTGTGAAAACTCAGAGGAAACACAAGTAACACACCCAAGGCCCAATTCTGCTAAAAATCTCTTTGCAAATATTACATTTCTGCTTTTAATGTGGGATAAAGGCAGCGTGGATGTGCCTGTGACTTGAAAATCCACTGGCAATGCCTCCTGTGGAACTGCTGCTTCATTTAAGGTTGTCTTTCTTTCCTGTAATGAGTAGAAAATTAATTAAGGAGCCCAAAGCCTCTCTCTGTCCTTCTATAAGGCACAAAGCACCCCTCAAGGGCCAGGGTTTCCTCCCTCCCCGGGAGAGCTCAGGGGGTTTTAGCAGAGCTCCCCAGGATGAAACAGAGTCTAAATCCCCAAGTAAATATAAAAGGAATAATCTGGAGTCTGCACGTTCTAAAAATAGCTCCCACGTACATTCTGCTATGAATAATTCCTCAGTTTAGGGAAACTGAAGAGCCTTTTAAAGTCTGAACTTTGGACACAGAGAGAGAGAGAGCTGGGGGTGCTTCTGCCCAAAAAAGCCAGGCCTGGATTGTTTTTCCTGGGTTGTTTTGATGCCAGAAGTTGTTTTTCAGGATCATTTTCCCCCACCCACACAACACCCGGACACATCCGTGTTCCTGGAGATCCCAAGGGGGGTTTTCCATCCATAACTCACAGAGATTTTTACACCTGCCAGTTATTAGACCCTAAACCAAAGGATAATCCAGGAGGGATTGGGGGTTGAGCTGCCCAGGGCAGAGACCTGAGCAGGGCAGGAGGAGCTGCCAACAACACATCAAAAATGGGTTTTTATCCCAGTCTGCCCATAAACACATTATTCCCAAAAACTTCAATCAAACGAGCCAGGAAAACACAAATTCCAGATTTCCTCATTCCTTTGCAGCTGTACAAACACTAAAGAATTGTTTTGGGTCAAGATAGACAAAATATCTTTGAAAAACTGACTGAAACAGGCTTGAAATAAAGCTGGGCACCTATTTGATTCCACAAATTAATCAAACATTGAATTTCTTTCCCTTGCACGTGGACCACAACAATTTCTGAGGGTGAGGTTTAAAATCCACCACCACTGACTGCATCTTCCTTTGGATAAAAAAGCCTTTTAAAACTGAAACTCTGCTGAATTTCTCATCTGATCAACTTAACTCACTGAAAAGTCAGGGTTTAAATCACAGCTCATTGCCCAAATTGTCCTTCCTTCCTTTCCTGTGAAGTCAGGCAGGAAAAAGAGAAAAATCACAAAATGTTATCTTTGAAAACAGAACTTTCTGGCTCAGAAATAATAATAATAA
>NC_031778.1:23305051-23324475 GCF_001522545.3 Parus major | reverse complement strand
ATAATAATAATAATAATAATAATAATAATAATAATAATAATAATAATAATAATAATAATAATAATAATAGTAATAAACTAGAAATAATGCAAATTTTTGTGCTGTGTCACCCAACACAGGCAAAGCCACCTGACTTGGGGGCATCACTCCATGCCACACTTAAACAGCCAAAAAAATCCAACACAGGAGTTCCTAGGGAATGTTGGTCTTGAGGGATGCCAAAAAAATACAACTAAAATCAGCAAGGATTTTATTTAAGAGAGCAATATCCAAGTGCCAGCTCTCCAGCACTTCAGAGCCTTCAAGCAGTGGGTGAGCATTAATAAATCAGATTATTCAACTTGCTACAAATTAAAGAAAAGTGAATTTTTATTAAACAGATGCACCCAAAGGGGACTCTTAGCACTGATGCTGCTTGCCACAGCCACAGGAACAGGCTCAAAAAGCCATTCTCTCCTCATTTCTCCCTTTCTGTTGAAAGCCACAATTATTCCAACAACTCCACATGCTCTGCCTTGGCAATCTGTAAGTGAAAAGCTGAGATGGCATTCATTAAGGCTGGCTAATTAAAAGTGACTGTATTTATCAGGAAAACTGCATGTTTTGCTGCCTGAACATCACTGGAACAGGCTCAGAGCTGTAACTTTGGCTGCTTCTGGAAGTTATTCACAGCAGCTCTTGTCAAACAACTTTTTAGCCCTTTTAAAAAAATCTTAAATTCCTCAACAACCATAAAAAAAAAATCTATCAAGATACCCCCCAAACAGCCAAAAAAAAAAAACAATCCAAAAAAACCCCTAAACAAAAAAAAACCCAAATAAAACAAACCCCGTAATCTTAAAACTGCCTATCAAAAATTGTGCTTATATTTCACATTATTGTGAAATTATTAAGCCTTCTGGCTTAAATTTTAAATTAAAGAATTAAACTGAATTAAAGAAATATATTTCTCTCCATTTTAGGCCCCAGAATGAAATTTATTAAGTAATTATTATTAATGAATTAATTTAGGCCCCAGTGTACAGCTAACCTGGATAAACCAAGGGAAAGAAGGATGCCAAGCAGGATTTGGGATTCTTCAGGAAAACGGGAGCTGCATCTCCTCGAACCACCCTGATAATTAATTCCTGCTGGTGATGGGGGAACAGAAATAACTTCATTCCCTTTTCTCTCATCCTGTAATCACCCACTTCGATATCACTTTGGAGCAGAGCTCATAAAAACCCACAAATTCAAAGCCAGGGATTACAGACAGATCAAACATAAATCCACAAACCCTTTCCTCGCTGCACATTCAGCAGCACAGTTTATCTTGCACATTTTGCTGTGGTTTTGTTTTACAAGAAGTGGCCAGAGAAAGGTTTGTTTGTTGAGGGTTTGCAGGGGATTCAGCTACTCAGGGCTGGGGAAAATAAGGAGTTATTTAGTGGCTGAAGTAATCAGCTGAAAACCTCACAAAAGAGGGTATTTTTGTTTTGTATTTAGCGTTCAAAAAATGGCTTTGTAATATTTAACATATTTAAGTCTTTATTTAATACATTCAAATCTATTTATAATAAATAATTATATCAATGATAAATATTTATATATTTACTTAACACTCAGATCTGCTGGTTGAGTTTTTCCTGATCTAAATCTATTCAGGACTGGACCACAATCAAAATTTAAAGCAATACCAGGGCTTGTCCCCTCCTATCCAATTGCATTTAAGGTGGATTTCAATTCCTTTAGGTGACACAGCAGGTTTGAAATTAAAGCACCTCTTAACCTGCAACTGGATTGATTTTTATTTTTCCTTTGGTCAAAGTTTCTGGAAGAAAAGCAGAAATTAGCAGCTCCCCTTCCCTGCAAAGCCTGGGAGGAGTATTCTGTTTTTCTGAGAGATGAGGAGATTACAAACACCTCCTGCATTCAAACCTGCCCCAAAAATCTGATTTTCCTTCTCATATTGTACATGAAGATGACTCAGGAGCAAGCAGTAAAGCAGCAATAAACAAAATACATCCCAAAATGAGTTCTCTGAGCAAATCCACTGCCTGGAGCCCCAAACCATCTTTAATCACAGCATTATTAAGGTTGGGAGAGAACTTCAGGATCTCCCAGTCTCAAGAAACCGGTGCAAGACCAGGTCCTGGTGCTGTAGGATCCCAGTTCTGAGCCTGCAGAGGTTCCTGACACCTTCCCAGTCTCCCCACTCCGGGGATTTGCAGCCCAGGACATTTTCCTCTTTTGGAATGGCAGAGAACCACCCCCAGTGCCATAAAGCAGCCAATTCCCAGCTCCCAGAACGGACAGGATGGAGCAGGAGGATGCCAACAACCACATGGGATTGGCTCCAGGGAAGCAGGGACACAGAATTCAGCACCTGTAACACCAGGGAGGGTTTTTCTCATGGATTTAGGGATGGGCAGATGGAGAACATGGAAATGAAATCACTGCCCAGGGTGGCACAGGAATTCTGGCTGAGCCAGGATCCAGGAGAGGCACAAGGAACAGGATTGTGGAGCTCATGTAAGAATTCCCAGAAAAATGGAAAGGTTTGGGGAATGGGAAGGGACTTTAAACCCATCCCAGTCCCCCCCTGCCATGGCAGGGACAGCTCCCACTGTCCCAGGCTGCTCCAATCCCAATCCCCTGGCCTTGGGCACTGCCAGGGGTCCAGGACAGCCACAGCTGCTCTGGGAATTCCAGCCCAGCCAGGAATTCCTTCCCAAGACTCATCTAAACCCTTCCCCCTTCAGCCTAAAGCCATTCCCTATCCACACCCTTAAATTCCCTCTCCAGCCTCCTCCTAACCCCCAGCCTGTTTGGGGGAAAACACCCTAAATAATATGATCTTAGACTAGAGCAGGTTTGTTGTTTCTTTAAAAACCTAATTCTTCACTCTGGAAAAAAAAAAAAAATTAAATCTATCTGAAATACAACAAATTTGTACCAAAAAAATGGTATTAAAAATAAACTTGTCCTGAACAAATACAAGCATTGCTGGGTGGTGATCACAGAAATGTTTTAAATCAAGGCAAACAGAAGTGGAACAAAAAAAGCCAGGAGAAGCTGCAGGCTGTGTTTGCTCACCTGGAAGCTTCCCTGCCTTCCCACTCCAGGTGGTTTCAGGTTCCTGCTGAACCTGGGGCTCCCAGGAACGTTTGGAAACTTTAAACAGCTCCAAGAGTGTGAAATATTAAACCTTTAAAATCAGTGCCAAGGCGGGTAATGACAAGAGGCAGCTCTTTAGGCCGAGCCTGATTTAGGATTTACTCCTCACATGCAAACTTCCTGCTTAATACAGGGTTTTACACATTTCTATGAGGTGATTTATTTTTTATGTTGTTACCAACTGGAAGTTATCCTCCTGGGACTGCAAAGCTGAGAGCTTTAAAGACAAGGATTCTTCCAGAATGCCCTTTTTCTTCCAAATTATTTCAATATTCTCCTGCAGAGTTTATCAAAAAGCCATGGAGGGAGAAGGGTTGATGCCATTCATTTGTAAGATTACAAAGAGGACAAGCAAACTTTTGATAATACATAAAATGGGATTAATCTCATCATTCAATTTATTTAATATTAATTTTAGCTGGGAGTATTTATTCCTGGCCAGTTAATTCCTTCAGTTTGGAGTGGGAACGAGCTGATCTATAAATACAAAGCCAACAGAATGGGGATGGCAGCAGGAAATGTGGATTTTCCTTAATCAACAGGACACAGCAGAGCCTGATCCCACCTCCCTAATCCACATGGATACCCTTGGGAAGCATCCAGGAGTTATCCACAAAGTGTTGGTGCTCACAGGACAAGGAAAGAAGAAGGGGAAAGAAGAAGGGGAAAGAAAGAAGGGGAAAGGAAGAAGGGAAAAGAAGAAGGGGAAAGGAAGAAGGGGAAAGAAAGAAGGGAAAAGAAAGAGGGGAAAAGAAGAAGGGAAAAGAAAGAGGGGGAAAAGAAAGAAGGGAAAAGAAAGAGGGGAAAAGAAGAAGGGAAAAGAAAGAGGGGGAAAAGAAAGAAGGGAAAAGAAAGAGGGGAAAAGAAAGGGAAAAGAAAGAGGGGAAAAGAAAGAAGGGAAAAGAAGAAGGGGAAAGGAAGAAGGGAAAAGAAGAAGGGAAGAGAAGGAAAAAGAAAGAAGAGAAAAAAAGAAGGGAAAAAAAGAAGAAGGGAAAAGAAAGAAAGGAAAAGAAGAAGGAAAAAAAAAAAAGAAGGCTAAAGGAAGAAGGGAAAGGAAGAAGGGAAAAGAAAGAAGGGGAAAGAAAGAAGGGGAAAGAAGGAAAACTGGGTCTGAAACAATTGAGAACAAGCTGGTTCTGTCCTGTGATCATTCATTTCATCATTCCTGTCCTGAACAACAGTTTTGAGGTCCTGTGATCATTTATTCCCAGCTCCTGGAGGATCCCAGGGAACTCCTATCACAGGATTTTACACTCTGCAAGCACAAAGGAGCCACATCCAAGTGGAAAGCCATGGAAGGCTTCATTCCCAGGCTGGGGGTGAGTCCTGCACTTGTGCTGGAATTTTATTTCCCCCCAGGAGTGTTTGTTCTCCACATCCTGAAGGCACTCACCACCTTCCAGAGGTTTTTTATTCCTTGTGTTTCCCTGCCCACGGGAGAGCTCGTTTTTAGGATTTGCTGTCCTTAAACATTTAGCTCGATCCTTACACAGCCCTCAGCCCTGTGTGAGCTAATTTGTGCCCATCTGTCTTGAAATGATTAGGGCCTAATCTGGTGAGTTCATTGGGCTGCTGTTAAACTCTTCTGAATTGCAATGATCCAACAGCAGCAAGCCCTGGAAGATGCAGGATGTTATTTTGGACATGCTGAGCTCCAGGATGATGGGGCTGATGGAGGAAGGAGCAGCAGGCCTGCCTCAGGTCAGGGGGATTCACCTGCCTGAATATTTAAATATTGATTTTTCCCCTCATTCAGCTCTGTCACTGAAGCCACCTCTCCTCCAAGCTCATTAGACACCAGGGGTGTAATTAGTGTAATTAAACCACCCTGGATGGAGTCACTCTGCAAACAAGTGACACCAAGATGAATTCTGGCCTCCCCAGATACCTGGAGAAAAGCAGTTTTTATGACCACAGCCCATTTCTGGGTGCTAATTACCAAATAAAAAGCTCTTTTGTCAGCACAGCCCGGCCTGGAGGGGGATGCTGGGATGTCATTCCAGGCAGAGGGGGAAAGCTTTGCAAGAACAATTCCCTTCTATGAGCACACCACGCCAGGCAGGCAGATTTGGGGCTTTTTTTCAGTATTTTGCTGTCCTGCACACACAACACATTGTTCTTTTCCTTTTCCTCCCCTCCCAAGCGCTGGGGAAGTGCCTGGGGATTGTGCAGAGCCAGGAATTTGTTGGGAATTCCATGGAAGGAGCAGAGTGATGCTCCCAGCTGGGAGATCCACCCAGAGCCACAGCACTGCAGGACAATCCCTCCCTGCATGTGAGGAGATCACAGATGCCCAGGAAATTCTACACAGAATTCTACAAAGCTACAAAAGAAGAGATTTATTCATTCAGAAATACACAGAAAAAAATTTAACTACACTTTGTACCCCGCTCCCTCAACTCTGTTTTACTTTTGTAGGACTAAGTGGTGAAATAATAAATCTGTCCAGGCAAATAAAAACAGCTTTTCCAGCAAAGGGATAAATCAGGACTCCAAAAGCACAGGGGGAATGGCTTCCCACTGCCAGAGGGAAGGGATGGATGGGATATTGGGAAGGAATTCCTGGCTGGGATGGGATTCCCAGGGAAGCTGGGGCTGCCCCTGGATCCCTGGAAGGGACAAGGACAAGTTGGACATTGGGGCTTGGAGCAGCCTGGGACAGTGGGAGGTGTCCCTGCCATGGGATGGGGTGGGATTTAAGGTTCCTTCCAACCCAAAGCATCCCAGGATCTGTGAGAAGCAGTCAGATGTTGCTACAACAGCGAGCAGTTAATGTGGAAAGCTGAGAAAACCCCCCAGAGTACTGGAAAATGTCTGCAGAGAATTACAAAAATATCTGATTATAGGATTGTTAGTGCTTATTTCTGTATCAAAGTCACCCTTTGAGCTCTGCACTCTCACCCTGTAAAATCACAGAGCACAATTCACTCGAATCAAACTGGAAAAGCTCCTCTCAAAGCCACAGAATTTGAGCAGAAAAAAAGCACAGGGAGATAAGGAGGAGGCAATGGGAATCCAGGAGTCCTTCCCAGCAGGAGAAGACAGCCCAAAACAGGAGCTGGATCTGAGCCCAGACCCAAAACCAGCAACCCCAGGAGCTCAACCAGGCTGGGAGAACTCAGCATTATCAACATGAGGAGAAATGGGAATTAATGACCGGAGCAAGCCCCTCACTGCTTCTTTGGATGCAGCTGTCCTCACAAACCAGGCTGGGAAACACCACCAAAAAATAAAAAAGGACAAAACACAGATTATTGCAGGGAATTAATGAGGATTTGTCGAGGTGCTGCACAATTTGGCACTCAGAGATTGGCACTCAGGGAAATTGGAATTGAAGCGATGGACGAGCAGGGGAGGAATTCTGAACATTTTGGAATTGCTGAACCTCAGGTTGGAGGAGAAGAAAAGGAAGGGCCAGGGACTCCCCCAGAACGTGAGGATAAAGGGAAAACCAAAGTGCTGGAGAAGTCTGAAGTGAGGAGGGAGAGAACCCAGGGAAAGGTGAGACACGAAAGCACCGGGAGGTTTGAACTCCAAATCAATTCAGGTCAGAGGATCAAACCACAGAGATCAGGGGGGAAGGTTCTGGATGAAAGATGCTGGCAAGGATGTGATAATTTGCTAATTTTACATAAAAAACATGCATGTCAAAAATGAATCCAGGATTTTTCTATAAAAGCTACCATGCTGAAACCAGGGCACGGCAAAGCCACAACGATGAAGAAAAATGAAATACAATCGGATTTATTCTTTCTCTCTGTGTCCCTCTATTTAAGGTCCAGAGTTTGTGGGGACAACCCTGCACTCCACAAGCCAGAACACCATAAATATCAATTCTGGGGTGACTGCTGGGCAGGAATGAGAACCCTGAAAGTTGATTTAAAACCTCAGGAGTAGCTGAATGTCTTTGAGACACAGAGGCCAATTGGTCCTCTAAAAACATCCCTTGCTCTCCAAATTCCTTATAAAATTATACCCCTAAAATGTATTATAATCCTTGCTGACAAACAACCTGTTCATATAATCCCAGAAGGTTTATTTGGGGCTAAAACCCAATCATTTCTTTAGGTTTTGGAAGGGGAAAATTTCTAAAGTTGCATTTAAAAAATCCATATTTATTATTTCTACTCTGGTGAAGTATAATTGATTTTGCAGGGAAACAATTTTTAAAGGAGAGATTTGTTATCTTAAGCCCTCCAGAATGTTTGGTTCGTTTCTGGTTGAAGGAATTCTTAAGAAAGGGAAATTCTGATTGAAAATCTCTCTTTGAGTCTTTATAGCTGTCAAATATTTGTAATTTCCACCCCTCAAATTTGCCATCTGAAGCCACGTCAGGGTGCACAGGGATTCTTATCAAGTTGTTTTTCATTTCTCCCTCACTAAGAGCTCGAGTGCCTCGTGCCACACGTGGATTTACACAAAAACACCACTTTTGGGGCTGGTCCTCACCAAAGTGAAGCATAAAAGTCACTTTTATTGTGCTCACTGCTATTTCCAGCAAATACTACAAATTAAAGGGTGCCAAAATGACACTCCTGTGGTGCTGGGTTTTTTAAATGAAAAGAAACTGTCACTCTGATTTTTTTACAAACATAATAAACATCTTTTTTTTTCCCCCTCTTTTCCAAGTTACAGCAAGACTGATTTGTCCTGCAGCCTCCCTGAGCTCAATATTCACAATATAGATAATAAAACAGCACCAATCTACCGTGGGGAAAAATCCTTTCCCCTCCAAAATCTGCTGCATGAACATCATCCCTGGTTTAAAATCAAATGTCAGCCCTGACCTAAAGAGATTTTTTGTGGGGCAGATAAACAAATCCTCGTCCTCTTTTGCCACATCTGGCAGGATGAGCAGAGCATTCCTCTGAAACATCTGCAGGAAAGAGATCAAATGCTGTCATTTATGTCACTTATTCTGATTTTTTTGGAGTGAATTTGTGGGATGTGGAGCTTTTCTTTCCCCGGGGTGGCTCTTGGCACTTTGACAGAGACACAGATCTGGTTGCCCTGGGAGCCTGAGTGTTTCCAACAACACAGATCCAGGAATTCCCTGCTGTGGGATGAGCTCGGGGTGCAGGCAGGGAATGAACACCTCACACCACAGCAAAAAGCACTTTAAAACCACTTTGCAAACTTGGTTCTTCCTCAGGACCTATATTCTTTTTAATTTCCTTTTATATGCATGAATAAAGCACAAATGGAGATTTCCCCCATGGGAGTTATTTACACATAATCTTAATTGTGTTGTCTTTTTTTAAAAAATTAATTATTTACCTTTTGTTGTGTTCTGATTTTAGTCATCATTTTAATCAAAGCAATCAGGAGTCTTTAATATAATGAAATAAATATCATTGCCCAGTCTGATTCCACTGCAGACAGACACACTTAAATAGTCAAAAATTCACCTGAAGACAGCCAGCCTAGACAATTCATTTAAAAATAAACAGATTTATTTTTATAAATAAATTATCCAACCATTGATTAGGTTTAGCCCCTTGGGTCCCAAACTCATCAGATCAGAGCTGATTTCCACCTATACCCAAAATAAAAACCTAATTAACACATCTTTATTGCTACAAGAAAATGTGTTGCTTAAGGCTTTATTTAGCAAACTTCCAGCTATTATTAGATCATCCCTGACTTTTCAGGGAGCAAACATCAAATGGGATGGCTGATTTCACATTAAAGCAATTCTAAATTAATAAATCTGGCTGAGATGATGCCAAACAAGTCAGGAAACACAAAAAGCCCATTTGGAATCGCACACGTTTTCCATTGAAAAATGAAAATAAATGGGATAAATGAGAAGATGGGAAGTGCAAGCCACGAGGCCAAGAGAAGCAAAGTTTGCTAAAGAAATGTAATAATGTGGCATTTCAGTAAAGTGCAAATTATTGATGTGTTCAGTATTGGCTTGATGATGGCAGCAACTTCTCCCCAAACTTAATTTATAGTGCTATCACTGTCAAATAAAGAAAAAAGAGGAGTTTTTTGCAGCTGGATCACCTAAAACTGATGGAGTAACATGGCACAAGTTTGATTTATTGCTTATTTGGGAGTTTATCACCATCCCCTTGCCTTAGAGCCCAGCCAGGTGTGGTGACCTGGCACAGAAACCCCATCCCAGCTCCCTCACTTTATCCCCAGGAATTTATTCCCTGTATCCCCAGGAATTCCCATTCCAGCTCTTCCTTCTCACTGGCACTTTTTCTAGGAGCCAAGTGCTCTATTTCAGCTACCCTGTCTCCACGAGGTGCCTCTCGTTCCTTGAGTCACCCCAAATAAAATAAAGAGTAAAATAAAGAATAAAATAAAGAATAAAATAAAGAATAAAATAAAGAATAAAAAAGAATAAAAAAAGAATAAAATAAGAATAAAATAAAGAATAAATATAGAATAAAATAAAGAATAAAAAATAATAAAAAATAATAAAGAATAAAATAAAATAAAGAATAAAATAAAGAATAAAATAAAGAATAAAATATAGAATAAAATATAGAATAAAATAAAGAATAAATAAATAAAAAATAAAGAATAAAAAAGAATAAAAAAGAATAAAATAAGAATAAAATAAAGACTAAATATAGAATAAAATAAAGAATAAAATATAGAATAAAATATAGAATAAAATAAAGAATAAATAAATAAAAAATAAAGAATAAAAAATAATGAAATAAAGAATAAAATAAAGAATAAAATAAAGAATAAAAAAATAAAATAAAAAAAGAATAAAAAAGGAATAAAATAAAGAATAAAAAAATAATAAAATAAAGAATAAAATAAAGAACAAACCACTACAAACACCTCCCAAATGCAAAGCTCCACAAGCAGAGTTTGGTTTTCAGCTGAGCAGGGCTGTGAATACAGAAGATTTATTTGAACACACTCTGAGGGAGGTGTTTCATCAAGGAGAACTTCTCCAAGTGGCTTTTGAGAGAGCCAGAAGTGCCAGGTGGTGGCACATCCCTGGATGTGGAGCCCGTGCCAGGGGGCCCATCCCTCTCTTCCCAGAGAATTGATGGAGCTGAGAATAGAAATCCTTTGCAATGCTGTATTTCACTTGTGGCTGGCAGGAGAGGAGTGCTGCTCCTCCTGCTGCCAAAATTCCTTCAGCTCCCAAACTGCAGCCGCTGCTTTTACATCAGAGAGGCCCCAGCTTCAACCCCCCCACCCCAAAATTCCCTCTCCCTGCTGTGTTTGGAATGCTGTTAACTCTGGGATGAACATTAATGCAGCCTTTGGGGAGATCTGCTAAGCTTTGCCTATTCCAGGGTGCATTTAAACCTGCAAGAACAGAGCAGAGAGACAAGCCAGGCCTTGTGACCCTGCCCAAAGGGGGCACAGGGTGCTCACACACCCCCTCAGCCACCCCTCCTGCTCCTTCCCACCAAACACAGATATTGTGGATGAATTCTGATGTTTATAAACCTCTGCACCCCTCTGGAGCTGCTGAAGGACCCATCGGTTCTCCCACAGCTTCCCAGAACTCAAAGCCAAGCAAATAAATAGAGAAAAAGGGAATTCAGCAGGGAATACCTGGAAAAGCAAGGCCTGAAGGAACTCAGCTAATCCTTGGAGGCAAGGAAAGGGTTGGAAAGGAAAAGGAAAATATTTCAGAGCTCAAACACCACCTCGATCACCCCTCCTGCTCCTTCCCACCAAACACAGATATTGTGGATGAATTCTGATGTTTATAAACCTCTGCACCCCTCTGGAGCTGCTGAAGGATCTGTTGGCTCTCCCACAGCTTCCCAGAACTCAATCCCAGCAGCAAACCTCATCCAAAGCCAACCAAATAAATAAAAAGGGAATTCAGCAGGGAACACCTGGAAAAGCAAGGCCTGAAGGAGCTCAGCTGATCCTTGGAGGCAAGGGAAGGGTTGGGACAGCAAAATATTTCTGATGAGACACAGATATAAAAACCACATGGAAACAACAGCTGAAAGCCACAGAAACACCTGAAGATTGCCCCAAGGAGCTTCACCTGAGGATTTGTGAGGAAAACCAGGTTTTTATGTCGTGTTTATTCTGAAAAACAAGTGCCTGAAACCACCATGTGTGTGCAGGTGATCCTGGCTAAATCCCTCTCCTCCCTGGCTCCAGGGCTGGCTCAGGCCTGGGGGTACAGGAGTAAAAAAAAAGCTGGAAAAAACCCAATTTTCTGCCAATTCAGCTTCCCAGAGCTGCTCTTGATGGGCAGAGCAGAGTCAGGGCAGGAGGAAAACAAAGCTGGAGCAGCAGCAAAAGGAAATTGTGTTTTTTAGATCAGCTTTGCACCTCAAAACCACATCCTGGGTACTTCTTGAGCTGGAGCAGATGAGCTGTGACACGACTGCCTCAGGGAGAAGGAAAAAAACCCATTTTTATCAGTTCAGTCATCTCTCTGGGATAAATTAATTAATGTATTTTTATTGGAATGTCACCCAGGAACAGAGCTGTGGCCCAGGAGAAGCTGGAACTGGAGGAGCCCCAGGAAGGAACTTCCTTGAAGGACCTGGGTTTTACTGGGACAGTAAAAGCTGGATTTAGCTCATTTCAATGGTTATATTTTACTTTTTTCCTCCCTTTTTTATAATTTTATTTTACACTCTGCTTCAGCAAATTGCACAGCTGCTGGGGAGGAGCTCCAGGGCTTTCCTCTGGCTTGTTCCCCCTGACAAAGCAGCCCATAAAACCCCCAAAAACACCGAATTTTGGACTTGGAGAGGCAGTGCCAACCCACCTGCATAAACCAACCTCATTTCAAGTCTGCCCTGCTGGGTTTTTATTAGGACAGCACCATGGGGAATTGTGGAATTAGGAATGCCATCCCCCCATTTATTTTTTTTTTTTAGCACAGTGGAGGAAGCAAAATCCACGGAGAATTAACCTAGCAGAGAGAGAAAAGTTTAGCTGAAGTGTTTTGAGTGGCCAAAAAAAATAGGAGTAGGAGCAGGGCAGGCAGGAAAAGGGTAGGAATGGGATGAATCCTACACTAGAGGATTTTTAAGAGCTGTGTGTTGATGCAAAGTAATTTAGTGCAGGTAAATTAAATGTCAATCTAGTGGAACCTCTGCAATCTGAAAATACAGAGTGGTTGGAGCTATTTTTGATGAGCTTGGGAAGGAATTTCTCCCTGACTGTAAATCCAAAGCAGGAGGCTGGAAATGGGGGGAATTTCCTGGTGACACCTGGAATAACCCGAGCTGGACTCGGGGGTTTTACACTTGTCCTGTACTGAAATGCTTTTCCATCGTTTTTTCTTCTTTTTTAAAAAAGAAAACCCTCTCCTCCAAAAGAGCCATCACAATCCATGTGTTTACCTTATTGAAGTTTTCCTGTTTCAAATGTTTTAACTCCAAAATTCAGACATATGAACTTTTTATTTTCACTAATACCCGAGCATTCCTGCCGCAGGTTTTCTCCACGGCAGGGAAAGCAAAGAGCATTTCTTGGAAAGCATTTATTTCTCTGGATAAAAACCCTGCCTTGGGAGAAATACCTATTTCATTTCATGCATTTTTAAAGAATACCAAGTGGATTTTATGCACCATAAAGAATATTTTCTCCCTGGCAAGGCAGCCCAAGGGAGGGTTTATTTGTGACCATCACTGGGATGTGTTGTCACACGCTCAGGACACTGGAGGTGTTTCCAAAATACAGAAATTTTCTCCCTAATCCATCAGAGGATGAGGGCTGCACACAACCAGGAAGGTTTTTATGCAGGAGAAAGCAAAAAAAGAAGATGGGGAATAACATCCCATTAATTCTGCCAGGAAAAACAAGGAGCAAGGGCTCATCCCAAAGAGATCCTGCTGCAAACACCTCCTGGAACAGCAATTCTGGTATTTATTTATATTGGACTGCTAAGGAAACTGCTTGTCTAGTCAAAATATTATCAAATTACAGAGGGGGTTTGTTTCCATTTGTATACTTATAAAAAAAAAAGGATTAATTTGCAGGCAGACTTGCTCTGATAGGAAATTCCTCCAGTTTGCATCACAGCTGGGATGGTCATTCCCAAAAAGTGTTTTTCCATAGGTCTTGGAATGAGGTGTTTGCTTGCAACTCAGCTGCTCAGTTGATTAAAGAAAAATTAAATTAAAAATTAAAAATTAAAAAGTTTCATCTGCATGATTTCTACAGGGTGGTTCAGAAACTGAAAACAGTAATAACAACGTGGTTTTGGTACAGTAAGTAAGAATCAAATTGAGACTGAAAACCTGAAGTTATTAGAGATTATCAGCTTTTATACTTCAGAATTTTCTCTTCTTTTTGACCTTCCTTCAATATGGAAATAATTGAAACTTTCAAACGTTAACTTTTCAAAAAGGCAACGTGCACTGAGCTGTGCAATCAATATTTGCCACAGGATGGTCATTACCTCACAACACTAAAGCGTTACAAGAAAACCCAGTTATTTATTGGCATTGAGAAAGCTCAAATGATCAGAGTAGGACAATAAAATGAGTATGAAGTGAGTATGAAATGAGTATAAAGCGAGTATGAAATGAGTATAAAATTAATATGATCACATCCACGTTTTAAAAATTAAACTGCATTATTTCTCTGAGGAGAATTCGTATCTTAAGACGAGATTAATTCCAGATGGGGGCTAATAAATCCAACAATACAAAAATGATTTCAAAGGTTTGTGTTTACAACAGCTACTCAAAACATTCAGGAATCAAGCTGTGGTTTCCACCAGAAAGGATGGGTGAGGGGAGGTTTTGGGATCACCACCCCATTTTGGTGGCAGCTACGTGGCAAAAGCTCGGCCTCTCACGTGCTAATTCCATTTTTCACTTGGAATAATTTAAAATAACTAATCTTCCAGACCCTCTTGACTAGCAGACCTAAAAACCAGTAATGCCCTCAGGTTTTTCATCCCCTACGTGGTCTTGACTTCAACTCCTGACATTTGGCTCTGATAAATTCTGTGGATGGGCAGCTTCAAATGGCAAATTTTCACTGGGACCTCTTGTTCTTTGTAGCTGGGGAAGCATCACAGTGGTTCCTTTGAACTGTTTCATTTGAATTAATTTTTAATTTGCATTAAATTAATTATTTTTTTTAAAAATTTTTGCTACAGAAATCTCCACCTTTTCTTCCACAAGGCACCAACCTTTGCTCAGCTGGGTTTTGTCTCGTGGTTTTGTTTTGCTGGATTGACACCCAGGAGTTCAGCAGCCTCTGAACAGGTTTCAGGGCGTTCCCTGACATCAGAAATTGTTCTCATTCCACTCATCTTCTGTCAGCCAAGCAAGGGCTGCAAACACCAGCTGGGAGAACCAGGAGAGGACAGGCAACAGCGCTGCACATCCCAAAAAAAAAGCAGGAATGAACTGGATCCAGCTGCAGCCTCAGCCTCTTTCTGCCCTTTCTCATCTCTTGGCTAAACTTTGGGGTGGTTTTTTTTGTCTCCAAGTTGTGTTTCCATTTCATCCAGATCAATGCCCTGCAGCTACAGCAGCCTGGAGAAGTCGGCCCTGCAGTGGGAAAAGCTGCAGTGCATCAGGATCACATCCAGGGAGCCATGAATTATTCAGCCAAGATAAATCCACACTTTTTTCCCCCTCTATGGGCAATTTGAAAAATTGATGAATTTCACTTTCAGGGCAAAGTTTCAAGCAACCTTTACAAAATGGGAGCAGGAAGTTACTGCAACAAGCTCTCCCACCTCCAGCTGCCTTGGCACAACAAGGATTGGAGGATAAACATCCCTCACAGTCAATCTGCATACCTATAAACAATAAATAAAATTAAAATAAAATAAAATAAATAAATTTTAAAAATCACTGATCCTGCAACAGTTTGGAAGGATCTTAAAGATCCTCTCATTCCCACCTTCCACTAGCCCAGGTTGCTCAGGTTATTCCTTACACAATCCAGAAGTAAGAGCTGTTTTTACTTTAAAGATGACCCTTCTCAGCTGGTAATAAATAAATTAAATTATTAAATATATCAATTAATTCATATTAAATATATTTGCAGGGTAAAAAAACCAACAAGCTGCTTGTACAACAGAACAGGAGCATTTTGGAGGCTGAGCTGCTGCTGTTCACATCCACACCGTGACCCACAAATTCTTCTCCCCACGCTTGATTCATGAAATGAATTTCTGTGCAAATTCCTCGGCCAGAAAAATGGGTTACTAACTCTGATGCAATCCAGAGATAGAGCTTTGCAAACTCCCCTGCTCGTCCTTCAAAACCATCTAAATCCAGATTGTTAAATTCCATTTAGGATTCCGTTTTTTTGAGACATAAGGATTTAAAAAGCTGCATATAAAATAAGAAAACCTAATACCCACAGAATGAGTAATTAGTACTAAAATCTCTCACAGAGAGCAGAATTTAACCCAGATATTCTTATCTTTAACAAAATTCAGTTAACAAATGCATTGATTTTTGTTCTCTGTATCAAGGAAAGGAAAAGATTTGTTGTTTTTTAAATTTTCCCTCCAACCTCCCTTTGGACTGCTGAGATCTTCAGTTTATATTTTGACAAATGAAGAAGTCAAGCTCTTTTTTTTTGCCATCAATTCTGCAAATAAAAGAGGAAGGCAGGGATAGGAAAGCCCCACTTCCAGGCCCCTGACAGGTATCCAAGGAATGCACCTGGCACTTTGATCCAGCCTGACTTTGGTCCCTTTGGAATCCAGCTGCAATTTAGAACAGCCCTACTCTTATCAAGCTGCTGCAAGTAAGATCAAATTCAAATGTTTATTAACTCCAAGAGGTTCCTCAGATATGGAAAACCACCACACCTGGAAGAGTGAAGTCAACACTGCCCTTGTACCTTGTGCTGAAACGCAGGGAACAGCGATAATTCCACATTATCAGATCCAAACTGCTGCTCCCACAAATCCCTGAGGAACAGGGACGGGAGCTGTGCTCCCAGGACTTGGATACCTGCAGGGACACGAGAGCAAAACAAGCTTTGCTGGAGTGTTTTGGTGCATTTTCCTCCTCTAAACACACTTTCCTGGCAGGCTCTTGAACCCTGACATTTAAATAATGCCATTCCTGGCCACAGCAACTTAATGAGTGCAGGAGAAAAGGCACCACTGATGTGTTTTCAAACTGTTCTTTGGGAAATCAAGATCCTCTGGCAGCTCAGGGCTGAGTGTGAGCTCATTCCAACCACTAATTACTTCTGCCTACAAAATATTTACATATTTGCTGCTTTTGACCACTCATTATCTCTTTTTCCTCACGTGTCACCAATTCCTCCTGCACAAAAATAATGCCTGTAGGTTCTTTCCTGTGGTGTGGAGTTGTCTAAGCTTCAGGCAATAATAAAATCCTGTTCAGCTTTCTTCATTTGATTTCCTCTCCTCGTGTGGCTGTACAGAGGCAGGATAAAACACAGGCAACCTCACTTACACTGTAATTAATTTAATTTCTTGTTATTGTCCCCAGCTCGTCCCTGGTCACCTTGAGATGCCCCTCACTGCTAAGAGTGGTTTTCTTGCAATACACAACTTTAATTCAAGACAGATCAGGAGGCCTTAAAGGTTTTATTAAGGTAACTTTGAAAGTGAAAGGCAAAAAAACCATTTAACTCGATCTTCTGGGGAATTTTCATCAGAAGAATAAGCCCTGCTATGTTCCCTAATTTAACTTTTTCCCCCCCTTATTTAAATCAGAGCACACTGCCCATGCCCACATCCCCATTCTCTGAGGAGCTGGGCTCTTGGATCAAAAGCTTCCAGGAGATTTTTAGTGTTTCCAGGGCATGTTTTTAAGTCTCAACAGCAGAAAATGAGAGAGAAGAAAGAGTGCAGCCCCAGGAACCCACCCTGCAGCACCTGCAGCCCTTCTGCCAAAGGCAACACTTTCATTTCTCATTTCTTTCTTTGTGCTGCTCCAGAGAGGGCAAATTACAGCAAATTTTCCACATTTGCCTGCATGGAAAGGCTCGTGCTGGCAAAGAGAGGGAACACCAAGTCCCTTTCCCGAGGAACAGGTGAGCACAGGGATGATGTTCTCCGAGAGAAGGCCTGGAAGTTCTGGGGTTAATTCACTTAAATTTAATTAAATTGTCCTGAAACCTCCACAGCTCGTCTGGCACCCCTGCCTGGCTATCACAATCACTTTTTTGAACCAAAAATTCTGTTTCAAACCAAAACGCACCTAAAACATGACCAACAGCTCAGGGTTTGGCCCAGGTTCACATGAGGGCTTCTCAGGAACTCATTTTGGTGTGGAAAAAAAACACCCAGATCCACGATCTGGAATAAGAATTGGTGCTGCCAGGTCTTAAGTGCCATTAATTTCTGAATAATCACATTTAGCAAAGAACCTGGGGCCTGCAAAGCCCAGCAGGAAGGTGCTGGTGTGACATTAAATAACAGAAGGTACACAGGGGGTGTCTGACAAAAAAAATAAAAGGAGCAGTTGCACCTGGGAGAAAACAAGAGAGAGGCTACAAATTTCTATTTTCAGTTGTGTTCCTGACATGTATGAGAGCAGCCAAGAGACGTAAGCAGAAATTTGAGCCTGTAAAATGAGCTGGAAACACCTGTTCACAGAGGTATAATATGTTTTTGTGACCCACTTTTGAGAGGCTTTGAATCAGAGGCCCAAGTGAGGTTGGGTAAAGCCACTTTAATTTGTGTATTCAAAAAAAAATTAAAAATCTCGATTGAATGGTGTTTGCCACTGGAATTGTATTCAGCTTTCCTGTCAATTGGAGGTGCTGGGAAACTCAGCAAGAAAACATTCCAGTAAAAACATCTCTTTTCTGTAATAGGTTTGAGGTTACAGCTTCTCCTGTTCTTCATCCACATCACCTTCCCTCCCCATCAGGTTTTTCCTTAAGAAGATGGACACCACCATGCCAAAAAAGCTTTTAAAACCTGCATTTGAGACAACTCATTCCAATTTGCAGCTGGAATCGCTTTCTTTGGCTCTTCTGCTGTGGCATCTGAGGCTGTTTGGAGTTCAGCTCTCTCAACTGAATGTTTACACGGACACTTCAGAATTCACAAACTCCAACTCAGGCAGCTTAAAAGCCTGGAGTGCTCCAACATATCCCAAGAGATTCCTTAAATTTACTTGGAGTATTTTTCTACTCATCACATGCAGTGCTGCAGCCTGACCCAGTGTGCAGTTACTGCCTGGAGCTGTGATACAGCACAAAAAGGCAGATAAGTTGTATTTTTTTTAAAAAAAATAAAACTATTAACAAAATTTATTTCTCAAAGCCTGAGACGACATCACCCTAACATGATTATTAATTAAAGTAACAGATGTAAACAGCATGTATTTGCCTCTGTAGTTTGGAGAAAAATAGAATTATTGAAGTGGTAACCAGCTCCTACCAGGAGTTTCTCCTAAAAGCAGGAAAAAATGTGTGTTTTTTAAAAATAATTGACTATTTTGCTATCATTCCCTTTGAACTTGTAGTTACCTGGAGCAGAATTACCTCCAATTCTGTCTGTAATTCCAGTTATAAATGGAGTCTGAGGAGAAGGTTCCTGATCCCATCACATTATTTGGCTTATTTAGCTTTTCACTCTGCTTTTATTTACAGCAATGATATCCACAAAGTATGGAAAAAAAACAGGGAAAAACCCCCAACCTCACACAACTAAACATTGGTAGTAAACACCATTCTGCCTCAATGCAAAATAAAAATAACGTGAAGCAATATATCAGGGTACGTTAACAGCTAAAAAAGAATTCAGGTTGATGATTTAAATGTTTGTCAATTTAAACCATCACAGAAAGTGCTTATTTAAAGCACTGATTGAAATAATTCTATCCCGGAGGCAGGAGATTGCTCCTGCCCTCAAAGTTAAAAATAATATCCCCATTAACCTCAGCAACAATTTCCTAATTGCCAAGGATTACAAATCTTTCACGGAATGTTCATCCACCGAGAATTCCGTCATCGTTTCGCTTCCCAAACCGCTCCTTGTGATTGCAAGGCTCTTACAAAAAGTCAAACTTCAGGGATGTTTTTTAGATGATGGCATCGAAGATTTGGAAAAAGGAGGGAGTGTCACCCCAAACTGTCTGGGAATCGAGCAGTAGATGAATATTTCTGAGGGTTTCCTTTGCTGTGGAGGTGCCGAGTGGTGCTGGCACCGTGGAGCAGGAGCTGCTCCCACGCTTTGTTCCTGAGGAACAGCGGCTGGAATTTGTGCCAGGAGAGCAGAGATGTGGGCAGGAGCAAAGAGGGAGAAGTTTAGTGCCCACAGCACCTGGAGTTAAACCACATTAAAGTGCTTTTTTCAGAGTCACAGAGGAGCGCTGCTAAAAGCTGGGGATCGCTGC
>NC_031778.1:23295184-23304384 GCF_001522545.3 Parus major | reverse complement strand
TTGGATGGATTCCACCAATTTGGCATCTCCCACATCCCTGAGTTAACTCCACTCTGGAGAGATGGGATTGGTGCCTTCCCAATCCCTGCTTCTCTCCTCCTTGGGAACTGTGAGCTTCTCCCTCTGTGATTCCCCTTTCCTTCCACACCAATAAAGGGCCAAACTTCAGATAATTAGGAATAAATATCCAATGAAAAACTAGTTTTGTTTAGTAGGATTATCCAGACTCTTGTTCAACTTCCCTGCTTCCCAGCAGAAATAAAACCACAGGAACCACATCACATGTATGGCACTTTTTAAGAAAAAAACCATCACGAAAAGCACCTTCTACATCCTACATAATGTCCTAGACATCTCCAAGACCACTTGAGTAATAAAAAATAAAGCTAGAAAAATCAGAAAAGATCCATTCACATTACAAAGCAGGAATTGAAAGCTCTGGGCTATAAACATCAGAACACTAAAGAGACAAACATGTTTCCTTCTCCCCATCCTCCTACTCCCACACTTCATCCCTGAAGCACACAGCCTTGGACAGAGATTTTATTTCATGCCAAGCACAATCAGATATTTCAATACCTCAGTGTTTGTTTGGAGGGAGCATACATTCCAGGGAAAATGCAGCCCATGCACAGATTACCTGGAAATAAATCACATTCCCATTTAAAATGAAGTTTAAAGAAGTGGCACAGCACAGAGCTGTATTATGGGCCACGCGCTTTCCCTCAGAAGAAATGTTTCACACCCTCCAGCAGTTTTCTGTCGAGAAGAGAATGAAAAAGTAAAGAGATTTATTACGTTAAAAAGCACACTGATTGAAAGCAGTGCTGTATGACAGCTTCAGCTATTATAACAGAACTTAATAAAATCAAATGTTTACCCCTGAAGGGGATTTGGAGGGGAAAAAAAAAATAAAAAAAAGGCTTTATCAACACTTATGACAATGAGCAAATTTGCAAGGGATAACATTTTGGCGCTGAAAGTAAATGCAAATAAGTGCTCATTTCTCTGGGGGAACTTTGAGGTTTGCCCACACGAGGAGCCGTGGCTAATTGTGATGTGGCTTAGCAGTGAAAACACGTCCTTTGATTGTGTGGCTGGAGATGTCAGCTGCTCCCGCAGCTGGGGAGCAGACAAGGTCACAGATGATGAGAGCAGGCGATGTCTCAGCATCACAATCAGTTTGTAGGAGCAGCAGGACAATCCTTTGTGCTGCCACGCTGCTCTCAGGGCTTGGTGACAGCCCTGACCCAAAGAATGACGTTCCTTCCTCCCTCCCTTTGTCCCCTTTGCTCATCCCTCCTTCCTCTTCTCCACTTTGCTCATCCCTTCTTCCCCTCCTTCCTTCCACTGTGCTCATCCCTCATTCCTCCTTCCCTTTGTTCCCTTTGCTCATTCCTCCTTCCTTTTGTCCCCTTTTCTCATTCCTCCTTCCTCTTCTCCACTCTGCTCATCCCTCATTCCTCTTCTCCACTTTGCTCATCCCTTCTTCCCTCCTTCCTCTTCTCCACTTTGCTCGTTCCTCCTTCCTTTTGTCCCCTTTTCTCATTCTTCCTTCCTCTTCTCCCCTCTGCTCATCCCTCATTCCTCCTTTCCTTTGTCCCCTTTTCTCATCCCTCATTCCTCTTCTCCACTTTGCTCATCCCTTCTTCCCCTCCTTCCACTTTGCTCATCCCCCATTCCTCCTTCCTTTTGTCCCCTTTTCTCATCCCTCCTTCCTCTTCTCCCCTCTGCTCATCCCTCCTGCCCTTTGCCCAGCTCAGTGTATTATTATCCACCACCTGCTGCTTTTCTGGGATGGCTTTTCCACACGAGTAGACAGAAAGGTGGATTTCTGCTCCATGCACATTATTTGATGGCAAACCACTCCAGACCTGAGAGCCTGCTCTTAACAAGGACTTTCTGTTCTTTCTGGCTTTTAGCAGGACCAGAATATTTCCCTTGATCCTTCCTGGATCAGGCCTGATCTGGTCCAAGCTGTATTTGCCACATAAACATCAATTTCATGGCATAAATGAGCAATTATTCCAACTGAAATTTACCATTCTCACCAGTCTCACTTACCCTGAGTATTTGTCAGTGTTCTGCTGCCTGCAAACCTTTTTTCTCTCATAAACTGTAATGAAATTTGCATTTTTTCAAAGCCATGCTGCTTTCAAATGAAACCTACTTTTGGCACGAGCTTTAAACTGCTTTAATAAAACCACCAGCTGAAGTGTTAAACACCAGCTAAAAAACAAGAATAAAAGCACATAAAACAGCCCAAAAGGGGAAAACAAAATAAAAACCTGCAACTCGTTACAACTCCTGATTTTACACGCAAATTACAACAGCCTAGAGATCCAACATGGAATTGTCAGGATGAAAATTTCCTTTTTGGATTGCTTTATCTGCAGCCTTTGCTGTCTCATGACCTTCTGGGCAAAGTGGAAGTCTACAGGCTCATAAAGAAAAAGGGTCATTAAATGTTGATGACCTTCTCCTGCATGGGAGAACTCCTGGGCTGGGATTGAGCCAGAGGAACTGGTTTGGCCAGCTGGGCTGGGATCTGGTGACAGAGCCACTGCTGGAGGAGCTGAGCAGCAAAAGGAGCGGCCAGAGGGAACAACGTGGAGTTCCAAACTCTGATTTAAAGCACACATCCATCCCAGGAGAGCTGGAATGGGAACAGCTTCTTGGGACACAGCATTCCCTGAGGGTTTGTGGGATGAGGGACAAAAGTGTGGGGACAGGACCAGCAGGGATGAGGCATGGGGGTGAGGAGTGTGTGTGGGGCACAGGGGGTACAGGAGGGCACAAAGGGGGGTGACTCTCCTGAAACTTCGAGAATTTACCAAATATTGCAGTGAAAAATTAGAGCGAGAGGCGTGTGACATTCTGTGCATAATTAGAGCAGCTGCTGCCCTTAAATTAGGTTTGGGAAGTCTCCTTGCAAGGGCAGAGATTGAAAGCAGGAGGAGCACACGAGCATTTTGTTCCTTTTCCCAGATCTGTCAGTGTTTCTGTGCTCTGAGGGAAGAGTAAGACCTGAACCTCGAGACTGAAGAGAAATTAGTGCCAAGTACCTCTGGATTGCCTTTCCTGGAATGTTTGGGATGCAAGGGACCTTAAATCCCATCTCTTCCCATGGGCAGGGACACCTCTCACTAGAGCAGGATGCTCCAAACCCTGTCCAACCTGGCTTTGCTCACTTCCAGGGATGGATCCCAAAACCTGGCTGATCCCACAGCACAATCCAGCTCATTTCTGAGCAGATCCAAAGGCTCCTGAGGCTGTGGAAAGGTGGAATTTCACTTTAGTGCAGCCAATACCTGTGTGCTGAGGAAGACACAAAACCCCAGATGAAAAGGGACAGGGCTAAAAGTCCTGAGAAGAAGAAGAAGAAGAAGAAGAAGAAGAAGAAGAAGAAAATTTAGAAATGCCAGATCCAGCGCATGGGAATCCTGCCACGAGCACGGGACATCTCCACAGTGCCAAAACTGCTGCAGGAAACTGCAGCCACCAGCAAAAACACAGCAACCACGTGCCAAGAGATTGTTTCAGGAGTGAAATCGCCAGAAGCCAAATCGCAGTTTTAAGGCACAATTTACACCGTAAATATTTGGGTTCCCAGCAAAAAGGGAGGGAGGAGAAATCCTGGAAGCACGATTTGGAGGCAGAGCAATCTGCTGGTTTAATTAACCCACATGACAGAGGGCATGAATTTTTTTTTTTCTCTCATGTTATTAAACACAAAAATATCCAAACTCCTGAGCTGTGGAACGGGAATGATTAAAATCCCATTGCTCCAAGATTGTTTCCTCCTCATCCACAGAAATTCCCAACACAAACACATCCTGTGGAGGAGTCTTGAGTTCCTCAAGTTCAGGGGGAAAACTTCAATGACCTTCATAATCTGAAAGCATCTAATAATCAAAAGTGATTTCATTAAACCAGTGGCAATCTGTCAGCAGCCTGAGAGCCCAGACAGGGAAACACCGATTAAAACAAAGCTGGCAAAACACATTAAAAATTAATTGACTTCTTGATTTTTATCAAAATTGAAAAAAAGGCTCAATCCTACACCCAATGATACAGCCCCTGAATGGCAGCAATTAAAGTTCCTCCTTCCAATTACAGCTTTTTACAGCATTTTAATCAATTTTTGTACAGCAAATAAGCGTAGAGTTTAACCCTAAATCGAATCAGCAGGGTGTTGTAGGGTAAAAATCATAATCCTGGAGCGTGACATGCAAGAATGGAACTTAGATAAACTAAACAAAATGACAGGAAAGTTCCTGTAGATCATTTTGGACTTGTATTTTAGGCCACTGGAGGGGAATTCATAAACAGATCTGGGACTTGCCTATCAACATGACCTCACCTATACAAATATTTATTCAAACATTTGGGCACATTGCAGGGGATTTTAGATTAGAAACCAAAGGAAATTCCTATAAAAGGAAAACTGAGCCAGCAGTTTCTCTTTAAAAACTGCAAACCCTCAAGGACCTCACCTTACAACTGGGCTGGAACAACCAGAGAAACTCCCAAGCTGTTGTTTGATTTATTCCTACCTTTTATAAAATCCCAAGCCATTAATCCTGAACGGCCTTGACTCAAAAGCCCGATAGATAAATTTTCATTGCTGAGATCACTTAAGTAGTTCAGTATCACAGGGATGGGACTGGAATTAGAATTAGCAGATTAAAAAAAAAAACCAAACAAACCAAAAATGCACTAAAATTGTAAAATTGCCAGTTTTCTCTTCTTTCAGCACAGCACAAACACCTTGTGCTGCTGGATTTGAATGCACAGCAGGTTTGTTTAACCACAGCTGGCACAGTGTCCTCTCCCCCAGGCCTCACCTCAGCATTCCCATTTCCAGACCCCACACCAGGCTCCTCAGGACTCTCCACCATTATCTACTGACATTTCCCTTTTTTTAATATTTTTTTGTGTCTTTCTAAGTTCATCAATAAGCAGAGACTTCTGCCAGCACTCGGTGCTGCTGATTTCAAGGTCCTGAACCCCACCGTTCCCTCCTTCCCCATTCCAGCTCCCCGGCCTTTCCCTACACTGGGAATAAAAAATAAGAATAAAAAGGTGCATTTTACATCCTAAAACATTGGCTCAGCAGCTCCAGAACCCAATTATTCCGTGCAAAATAAACCTCTTGCCCACAACTACACATCATGAGGGACAAGTCCTGCCACATCCCCGTTCAGGAGGTGGAGGGAAATAAAAAGAGACATTTTTTATGAGACTGTTACCGAGCCTTAATTTCCCACATCCGTTTAGGACTGCAAACAAGCCCAGGCAGGGGAAGCTACTATCTATTACCATAATTATTTTTAAAACCTTCACCCCACAGGGTTAGGAAAAAACCTGGGTGATTTACAGCAGAGCCATAACTATAAAACTGCAGATGGGAGCTGAGCTACTTTGCCCTTGTCTAATGCTGAGATCTCATTAAACTGCGTGCTTAAACCTTAAATATTTGAGAGTAAATGGTAGTTAAAATAGGGAAATCATTCTCATTAAGCAACCAGCCTTTCCTCTGCTCAGCTTCCCAGCTCATCGTTTGTTATTTGGTCGTTTGTGGAGTTTGATACTGCTCCATCTTCCAGCCTGGACAGCCCCAAAATCCATAAATAAAGGAAAAAGGGCAAGGAAAAAAAAGAAGCACTCAAGCCATTTTTGCATCTTAAAAAGAAGCTGATGATGACAGAACTGAAATTTTTTGTTTTCCAAGTTCAATCACCTTGCAGGGTGGTCCTTTGGCCAAAGTCATTCAGTGAGATAACAGGCAGCAACTTTTCTTTGTTCCTTCTAAATCTACTTCTTTCACCTCTACCTTCTCTGCATTATTATTATTATCATAATTATCATTATCATTATATCTCCAAGAAACTAACATTTATTAAAAGAATGCACTACACACCCCACATCCAATTTTCTCTCTGAAACATTCTTGCTTTTCAGAAGTTACTGCAGCAAACCAGAGCATGAATAATTATTTTTGCTTACTCCTTTCTCCTCAAGCCACCCACAAAATCCAAAGCAAAGGCTGCCAACCTATCTGGGCTAAAACTGGAAGCTGGAAGAGGAAATGACATAAGGGAAAAGCAGAATTTATGTAAAATGTTGGCGACATGAAAGCAGAACTCAGAAATCTTCATAAATTAGCAGTGCACAGTAATTGAAGCTGCTTGAATCATGCTCCTCCATCCTTCCACTTCAATGGGACATGGCAGGAAGTAATTAATGGAGACAGGCTCCTGGCATATAGCTGGAAATAAATCATCTGGCATCTCATTTCTGCTATTGGCTGTTTGGAAAAACAAATTTTTCCCCATATAGAGCAGTTTGTTTCACACGTAACCCCAGGGATCAGCTGTTCTTTATTCTTTAAATACACATAAAGAAATGTAATGGGAGCCCATAAGGAAAATTTAACCTTCACCAGGGTTTTGCTACGTGAGTAGATAAGGTGTTTCACAGAGTATTTTAGGTTTTATAAAAAAGTAAAATAAATTAAGACATATAAACCCCCTCCATTCAAATAGAGACTTAAAATGTAGGGATTAAATAAGAACGTGAATTTTTATTTCTCGTCCCTCATTTTCTACTCAAAATTACAAAACCCCCTTAGAATAAAACCTTTTCTTCATTATTTCTTTTTTTGCTGTATGCACACCACACAGTTCATGCTATTCCGAACAGTTTTACCAAAAACTTAAAGCTTGAAACTAATTAGGTCCTCAACTTATTTTTGCAGGAGTAAAGGCCACGAAGAACACTTGGGATTCCATTATGAATAACAGATGCCAGACGGATACATTCATAAAGCACTAAATTTAGAAAGATTTGTGGAGAGTTCTGCTGAACCTTTCAGAATTAAAAACCTCCCTGTACTTTGCCACTGAATCCGCCAGAGCAAGTTCTGAGGAAGCAGAACACAAAAGGCCAACGAGTTTTCCACGGATCCAACATGAATGCATCCCATGGATGGAATTTCAGGATGCACAACAAAGCAGGCAATATCTGCGGGGTACATCAGCTAAATGCCCCCGTTCCCTGCGTTGGCTGGGGGTTATTTAATACCCTCAGCTTGCAGCCTCGTGCAGGGCAAGCTACAAAATTAATGAAAGAAATCAGATCCCCCTTTCACACTGGATCCCACAAGCTCGGAATGCTCTGTTTAAAAACACCACTCAGATACTTCCCCAGTTGTTTGGGCTGCTCGGTTCCCGCAAGGAAACTCGGTTTACACAAAGGCACCTTCCTGGGGACAAAGAGCCCCAGATGGCCCCAGTGAACTGCTCAGGTCCTCCAGGAAAAGCTGGGAACCGCTTTGGGACACACTGACATTTCCACCTGTGTTCCTCCAACGCCCAGGGACACCGAACTGGCCCGAGGATGCCAGGAGGAGCTGGCACAGCTGTGCCCCGACTGAAACCAGACAAAAACCCCAAAACAGGACTCAGGCACCACCAGCATTTTCAAGAAGCCGACAAATCTCAATATCCCAAGAGTTTGCGTTCATTTAAACGGGACAAAACACCGTGAGGAGAGCCCGAGTCCCTTCCCAATGCTGGCAGATGTTTCCCAATCCTGAGCCCACGGCCTGGATTTTCCAGACAGCTCTTCCAGGTTTAGCAGGGCAGCAGCTTCCACCCCACAAATGTCTGGGCACTGCCAGAGCTTTGCTAGGAAGGATTTTGACTCTTGGATCTGGGGGAGCAGCCGGAGGGACCCCCAGCCTCTCACAGAGCAAATCCCCAACATTTCTCTCCATCATCCCATCAGGTTCTCTCGCACCCAGCCAAAACCCTGCGGGGGCCGATTTGCCACCCAAGGACAAATTCCCCGTCCTTTTCCCCAGTTATGAAACGCGTGCCTTGTGCCACACCAAAAGCTGCGTGGCAGCACCACATCCTAAAGGCAGAGGAAGCTGCAGCTCCAACATTTGTCATCCGCAATCCACGGAACATCCCGGCGAGTTGGAACCATCAGCCAGCCCAGGCTGGAGGAGCCCAGGCTGCCCCAAAACCCGAGTGCCACAAAGCCAGCCGGCCTTGGCTTTCCACCGGGGAAGGGACAGCGCGCTCGTCATGACATCGACTCCGCACAATTCCCAAACGCGATGCTCGGCTCGCTCACTGGAATTGCTGAAAGCACATTTTACACACTTGAGGCTCCTTCAGCAGCGCTCCTGTTTAACCTCTGCCCGTGAGCCGGGCTCTGGCCGGGGGAGAAGCCAGCCCGCTGCCAAAATCACATCACACCACACTTGGCTGTAACAAAAGATGACTCCGGGGAGTTTGTGCTCATCATCGTTATTCCACGCACGTCAGAGCCACCTCCAGCAGCTTTTCCTTCAATTAAACCTTCACTACTGCAAAGGGCGAGGGGGGTACAGACACATTTATGCCGTGCTGAGGGCGGAAGGGGTAACGAGGGGTAAAGGGGAGGGAGGATTACACAGCCCTTTTTTTAGAGACATCCACCCCCTCCCAAAAGCACACAAATCCCCCTCCCCACAATGTGCAAGATAACCACACAAACCTGGTGGGTGAGAGCACATCCACGCCTTGCCCCGGACCATCCTCCCTCCCGCACCCCCTTATTTTTTTTTGGTGCTGTTGTATTATTATTTTTATTTTTTTTTCCAGCTGAGCACTTGCCTCTCCTCCGTGCCCATCAAATATCCCGAAGATGGAGGGGTGAGTCTTGTTCACCAGGTCAGTGATTACTTCGAACCTGTCCTCCATGTGATCCCTCCGGCCTTGGATGGAGTAGACAGCCACGTTGTGGCTCTTGAACTCCCAGGTCTTGGAGAACTCAGCGTCCAGCACGTCTAAACCCCCGAGCCTGTCATTCTGCATGATCTCGGCCACCTTGCCCTTCACCATCTTCACCGCATCCCTGCTGGACTTAACAATGGTTTTCACCTCATCCGTGTGGAAGAAATAACTCCACAGGGCCAGGCTGATGCACAGCAAGAACAGGGTCTCCGGTCTGAGCAAGAAGTAACGCATGATCCGACCCAGCAGAGACAGCAAAGTCATTGTATCCTCTATCATTTATTATCGCGACCGTGTCTCCCCACAGCATGCAGCGGGGCGGCTCCGAGCCCGGGGCCGCTCGCTCAGTGCATGCTCGGCCGGCCGGGCAGCGCCGAGCCCCGCGCTCCGCTCCGCTCCCCGCGGCTCCGC
>NC_031778.1:23280440-23294985 GCF_001522545.3 Parus major | reverse complement strand
CCCCCGCGCCCGGCGCCGGCCCGCCCTCCTTCCACCCGGGCGGAGCGTCCCGGCCGCCGCCCCCGCCCCGCCGCGGAACTACAAATCCCGGCAGCCCCCACGGGAGCGCGCAGGAGTGAGGGGAGCGCGGGGCGTGCTGGGAGTTGTAGTCCAGGAGCGGCCAGGGAAGGAGGCTGGAAAAGGGGAAAAATCGTTTAATCCAAGTGCGTCCCGTCCCTGGAAGTGTCCAAAGCCCAGTCGGACTTGGAGCAGCCTGGGGTGGTGGAAAGTGTCTCTGTCCATAGGATGCGATGCCACTTAAAGTCCCTTTCCAACACAAACCGTTCTGGGACTCTTCCAAAGGATGAGCTTGACTCTCCCCAATTCCCTTCACAACCTCGCAGTCAAAACGCAAATTTCAAAGCAGGATTTTGTCCATTACTAAACCGAGAGTAGAGCTTGCCAAGGTAGCATTTTGTTAGAAAAAAAAACAAACCCCAGAACATCTATCATCTTTCTCTGACCCTTTTCTGTAAATTGTCATTTTCCGACAAGCCCTGGAAACCACCACAAGCTGCGAGTGTGTGAGCAGAAGTTTGCTGGACTATAAACAATAATATTATTGATATTTATAGCAATATCATATCTATTTAATTAGAATTTTTTATATCAATTTAATTAGGCTTTTAAAATTCTATTAATTTTATTTTAAAGGAAAGACAAAATAAATGCAAAATAAGGATGCTGCTCCCTCCCACCAACCAATTCAGTATTTATTTGTCATTTTACTGCAGCATAAACGTGGAACTGTGATTCCTGTGGGAGCTGCGTCTCACTGCTGGCAATGGAATTGTGAAGGGAATAATTCCAGACCCAGAGCTCACAAATCCCTTCCAGCCCCTCCTTCAGCGCTGGTGTCCCCAAAATCCTGAGCAGATTCAGCAGAGGATGCTCCACAGGGATGAGATTTCCTTTAATCCCACGTATTTTATCCAGCAGGAGGGGCTGAGCTGGTTCCAGGAGCGGCTGGAATTTCCCTTTGGGAGGGTTTGGAAGAGCAGGAAAGGCCTCCAGGTCCCGCTGGAAAACTGGGATGGGAAAACCACTGGAGGTGGGATGAGATTCCCAGCCCTTGGGATGGAGCTGCCCATGGTTAAATGGGAATTAACAACAATTCTGTGCCAGTTCAGAGCAAAATTCACAGAATATTGAGCCAGCTCGAGCCAAAAAATCCAATTCCAGGGATCATTCTGCACTCCAGCAGATCTTCCCAGCAGAGAAGCAGAACTTCAGCATCCATGGATTCTTTGAAACCCTGGAAATCAGCAATAAAAACCTCACCAATATTCGGGCTATCAGCCCCAATTTAATTTTGGTTGTGCTGAGGGGAGCGACCTCAAGCTTTCGGTCACTTGTGGAAGGAATGAAAAGTGATTTTTGAGCCGGGTTTGTGAATAAACTGGAGAATTATCCACTTGGAAAACCGGGGAAAAGCATTCCTTGCTCAACAGCTCCTCCTCCTGCTCGCCCATAGCAGGAAACCATCAGGGCATCCTTTGCTTTTTATATTTTGGCTACAGAAAACAAATTATCGGATGCTGCAAATGTGAATTCATTGTCTGTTCAGCGCTCTAATACACAGGAATTCTGGATTATAAACAGAATAAACTTGGGAATTATTTTGGCTCCAAGAGAAAAAAAAAAAAACCTCAATATTTGGCTTTTCTAGGCATTTTTAGTGAAAAAACTCTTTAATTTCCAGTAGTTGCAAACTGAATTTACCATTATTTCACCCTGGGGATAAGCAGTGAGGATGCTGATGGATTTAGCTTTACTGGACAAAATCAGTGCAAGAAACATTTAATTTAATGGGAATTTCCTCATAAAAATACTCCCAGAATCTGTAGGATATCTGTTCTAGAATACTCTCCAGGATGCTAAAATCTGGAGGATGTTTCTGTTGCTCTTTGCTCAGTTCTGCTGCCCAGTTAAAGTTTTTCTCAGGATTTTCAGCTTCAAATACTTTTATTGCAGTAAATCAGATGTGCACAACAATGTGACTCACTGAAGATTAATCCTGGAAAATATGAAAGCAAAATATTCCCCCAAACCTGCGGATTCACCTCCCTTTTCTTCTGCTGAGATATAAAATCAGAATAAAAAAATTGGTACCAATATTTACAGCTGTAAAAGTGGAGTTTTTCGTGTCAGGACTGCAATGCCGTGAAATAATCTTGTGCTTTTCTTTCCTGATATTTTAAAATGTTAATTTTAGGCTATTCAGGCCCAGTTCTGCGTTGGAATAACTCGGTTATTAAGTATATAAATAATATAAATAATATAAATATATACATAGAAATAACATTATAAATATATATTATAAAAATAAAAATAAAATAAATGCACATATAAATATGAACATGGACATGAATCTAAATCTAAATCTAAATCTAAATCTAATATAAATATAAATATAAATATAAATATAAATATAAATATAAATATAAATATAAATATAGATATAAATATAAATATAATATAATTTTAAATATAAATATAAATATAAACATAAAATCATAAATATGAATATAAATATAAATAAGATAAAATATATATCAGATTTATTTATAAACTTTTATAAAATTATAAAAATATACAAATTAATGTAAATATAAATTTATAAATAATTTAAATAGTATCAATAAATAATTATTGAAATTATTTAAATTATTTATTATATTTAAATCATTATTTAAATTGTGATTTTAATGATTGTATTATTATTTAAATAATATAAATAAAATCAGAACCTGGTTTGTATATTAGTTTGGATAACAGTAAATAAGGTTGAGTTGTCCTGCCAGAGTTTTCATCTCAGTTGATATAAATGACATTTCCTGATATTATTGCCAGGATTTTATCTGGCAGCAAATGCCAAGAATTGCAGGGAAACTCTGCCTCCCCCTGTTAAAGCCCTGTGAAATCCCACCACAGCAATTCTGTTTTGCAGCTCCCCTGAAGAGGAACATTTGCAGATGCAAACAGCAATTTTCCACCCAAGTTGCTCCTTTTTCTTTCCCAGGATTCTCAATCCCGGGACATCTTCATGTGTAAAATCTGATTTTCCTTTGTCTCCTGTGACACCCCGAGTGACCTCGGGGTCAGTGGGAAGGGGAGGCACCAAGAGATTTCTGACTGAGGTTTTAACAGCTTTTATTTAAACACAGAATTCTGCTGTGGAATGGTGTGCACCAAAACACAGCAGGGGAATTATTATATTATTTATATTTATATTATATATTATATTTATATTATTATATGTAAATTAGAAATATGAGGACATCCTGGTTAAATACCTGCAGGTGTCTGGGGTGGAAATCCCACACCTGCCTTACTCAGGGAATATAATTCCTGATTATAAAGACAGAATTTGGTGTAAATGATACCTGAAATGAACATTATTTTAAGGAAACAAAATCCCATTTTCCAAATAAACTATGGGACATTTATTAACCTTTACATCTTCTCATTTTGAGTATCAGAGCCAAACTACCCGGTGATACATTGAGGAAGGATGCCAATATTAATTTCATGGAAAAGTTTAACCAGGGATGTATTTCAGAAGGAAATTCTGGGATTTATCAACTCACAGAGCCTTGATTCTGGAATTAAATTCTGGAATTACCAGAATTCTGGAATTACCACAAAACTTTGGCTGCTGAAGGCACTGGGAGTCTTTGCTTGGTGGCAGCACGAGCCCCAAAATATTGATTTGGAGCCCACCTCTCCAGGGCATGACACATTTTGGGAGGCAGAGAGAAAATCTCCTTCATTCCAAATTTCCCCTGCCATTTTCCAGAAATGAACTCGCTGGGAACCAGGAAATGCCTGGAATGCCACCAGAACACCCAGCAGATAAAGCTGAACAAGCTCCTGTGAACTGAGCTTTGATTCCAGCTGCAGAGTGCAGACATTTGGGAATGGGTGTCAATTATTCCTCACAAATTCCCTGCTTTTCCAGAGAGCTCCAGGACACAGAAAATAGAAAGGAAAATAGAAATGGAAGCTCAGCAATCTGGAATTGCTTTGCAAACTGGCGCCGTTCTCATGAAACCTTCCTGGGGTCTGGGCACAAATTGATAAAAAGCAGCAACAGAGCAATCTTAATTTTCTTCTTCATTAATTTTTGCTCTGTTTAGCAGCTGTTTCGTGTCTGTGGTGCAGACTGTTTAATTTGCATTAAGCAAGAGGCTGCAAAATTGATTTATACATTTGAATGCCTCACATTTTCACTCTGAGGCACTTTTGGATGCAGAACATGACAGGCTTAAATTGAGGATGAAGTTCTTAGGCCAGGCTTGTCCCAAAGCTGAGGTGAGAGGAGAGCTGAGGTTACAGGAGCCTTTTTTGGTGACCTCTCTGAGACTGAAATTAGCTGTGCCCTCAGCTGCCTGCAGAGTGTAAAATCCAGATTTCACTCACTGCCTTGGCTATTCCAGAGGTTCATTCCAGCCTTGATGCCTTCCCTTGGCCAAATTCTTAATAAATCCCAAAAAGTGAAACGTTCTGGGGCAGGATTGGGATAATCCAGCTGATTTGGGTTTCCTTGGGCAAGGGAACATGACTCAGATCCAAAGGCTCCTTTCTTTAGCACCAGCTTTTGGTGATGGAGTTAAGGAAGTATTCAAATAAAGGTGGTGAAAGGATTTTTCTGGTGGAGGATTTATTAAGAATTGGTGTTTGGATTGAAGTTTGATCCAACAGGGGCTGTCAATAAGTAAGAAATAAATAAAGATGAAGCGTTCCCACCTCTGGGGCTGGAATGGGAGATGGTTTTTGGAAGTGATGGGAAGAGAAAGAGGATTTAATTAGCTGGCACAGAAAACCAAAGGGGTCCACTGGATGTGGCTGTAACCTCCCTTACACAGCCATAATCTTCTTCAAAAATACAAATACAAAAGCACAGAAAGAAAACCAAAAGGAAATTAAAAATAAAAAATAAAAAATCAGGAATCAACAGTTTGGGACACTCAGAGAAGATTAAAACCCACCCAGTGTCAGGGGACAGGGATGAGCTGCTCAGAGATGTTTGTGCTCCACTGAATCCTTCCCAAGGTTTGGGTCCATCAGCAGGGAGAGGGACAATTCCCATTTTTTCCCATTTTCCCAGAGGGATAATTCCCATTTTCAGCTCCCAGCCCAGGGTGTTTGAAGCTCTGTCTGTACTCCTCGAGTGTCTGCAGTGACAAACACATTTCTCTTTGTTTGCTCTCCTGGGCAATCTGTTGGGTGTGATGGGAATGGCGTGGTTTGGCCCAAAATAGCTGCCTGGGCTGGAGCCTTCAGCTGTCAGAAGCGTCTCTCCTCCTCCCCACTCGGTGAGATCTCCATCCACAGCACCATCTGCTTCCTCAGGATGCAGATTTGCCGCATTGGAGCTGGGTTTCAACGGGGGAAATCGTCTGGCTGTGATTTAACGTGATGACTTTGGTTTAATTTCCAATTCCCACAGCACTCCTCGGTCTCCCCAGGCACCAGAAGCTGCCACCAGATGTGGGAATGAGCTTCAAACATCTGTGGGCTTCCCTCCTGCTGCTCCCAGCTCCTCTGCACGTGCCTAAATCCACTTTTCCTCCCTGCCAGCCTCAGTGCTCTCAGCATTCCCAGCTCCCAAAAGGTTCCACGTTCCCAGGTTTTGTTTGGGAAGGGGGGAATGACTGGCAGCTGCCTTCAGCTGGTGGAAAAGGAGAGAAAAAAGGAGGAGCATGGAAGGGCTGGGATGTAACTCCATGGATCCCTCTGCTGTTTATCTGATGGATGAAGAGATTTATTTATAGCTCCTGACTTCTCCAAAAACATTGTGCTGTGCTGACCTTCCCGCTCCAGCTGGGAGCCAGGAGAGCAGCTGTGCCAAGTAAATGAAACAGATTTAAAATACAGGGGGGAAGCTCCTTGCTGTGTTGTGAGCCCGCTGGTAATGCTGTGTCTCGTGGGGTTTTTGCATTATTACCAGCCCTGGGTGCTGTGGAGGGCTGGGATTCTCCAGAACAACCAGAAAACCTGGGATGTGGAGAGAAAATCACCACAAATTCACTTAATAAGGGAGGTGAGGGTGCAAAAGCAGCAGCCTGATGACCACGGCTCCTCATCCCGGGGCTCTGGCTCCCAGCAGCCCCTTCCCAATCCATTGGGATAATGCCCCACAGATAAGGAGCAGGGATTTGCACTTTTCCTGGCTGGTATTGAAGCATAAACTTTGAGGAATTTAAGACATTAGAAAAGCTAAGACCTTAATTAAAATTCATTTTTGTTAAATCTAATAAAAAACTAATCCTTAAATTTAATAGAGAGGCACTACTAGAATTAGGAGCTAATCATTAGCCAATAACTAATTGTCTGTCAACCTTATGCTTGTTCAGCAGGGAATCTTGTAAGGAACTTCAAGAACATAAGAGAATTGCAAACCAGAAACCAAGTGGAAAAATGAAATTAGAAACATGGCCAGGGGTTCATTTGTCACTGAATTGAGAAGGTAGAAAGGTTAGAATGAGGAAAAGCCAAATCCCTTCCTCATATGACCACTCCCCATAATGAGACCACCAACCCATTTTGAAGGACAACACGCATGCTTAATTGCTTTTTTTCTAATTATCATCAGAAGCAGGGAGTGGGTGGTGACTGGGTTATGAATATGTATTTGTATTCAATATTTGGGTAAATAAAAAGTTTGTAATCGCCTGTGTTTGGGGCAGTGTGAGTTAAGGGTGACCCTGCACACGGGCCCAGCACTGCCAGTAAACATGAACTCTGAAATCCTAATCAATTAAAGATTCTTTGTCTGTTACAGTAGGATACTGATACTAGATCAGATCCATATTTAAATATATCAATATATAAACCAGCATAATCAACCATTGCTTCCTAAAAAAGCCACGGAGAGCAGGAGCCAGGCTCTTTGTGCCGTGTGGGGCCTGCTGGCTCCTGCCCTGCCCTGGGTCCCATCCCTGCTCTCCCAGGAGCTGGGATGAGCAGCTTTGGCAGCGGGGAAAAGGCTGAGCTGTCCCAGGACGGGCTCAATCCTCCTCCCTCTGTGGGGCTGGGGTTTTGTTTCAGCTGGGGAATCCTGTCCCACCCCGTTCCTCTCCCAATGCTGAGGAGATCCTGCCTGGCAGAGGCTGTGCCGGTGCTCGGGGGTCTCCTGGGCTCTGCTGTTTGCTGCAGGGATGATCCAGGATTTCCCTGTGGCCCAAAGGCTCTGCTCCCATCCCAACTCTCCACATTCCCATTTTCCCCCTGGTTCCTCCCATCCCTGGCTGCTGCTGGGGTGGCTCAGGGTGTCCAGAGCTGCTACAAGAAGGGTCACCAGCCCCTCTCTCCTGTGTCACCAGAAGCGACAGCGTGAAGCAGCTCAGCCCTTCCTCCACAGGCTCTCAGAAAATCCCAGAAAGGTTTGGGTTGAAGGGACCCCAAAACTCATCCAGCCCCACTCCTGTCATGGCAGGGACACTTTCCACTGTCCCAGGCTGCTCCAAGCTCCATCCAGCCTGGCCTTGGACACTTCAGGGATCCAGGGGCAGCCACAGCTCCTCAGGGAATTCCATCCCAGCCCCTCCCCACCCTCCCAGGGACGGATTTTTTTTCCTACTTTAACTTTTGAGCATAAGAAATGTGTCTGAGGACAGGCAGCTCAACTGAGCAGAAACACCTTAATGAGAGAATTAATCCTGGGCTTTGGAAGCAAAAGCAGAGAACTGTGTGCACATCAAGCAGTTTCTCCTTTCTGCTCCTCGCTGTAATGGGAAAAGTAAAGGATTCAAGAAATAATTTCCCAGCTTGGCTGAGCATTAAGGAACAGCACTTTCTGTGTAACAAATACGTGCTGCTGTGGATTTGTAACGGAACAGGAGGTGGCTGAGGCACTTAGAGGAGAAGAGCTGGGCCAGCAGCCAAAATTTGGGTTGTGCTGGTTATGTTCCCAAGCAAGAGCAACAGGAATTAATTCCTGACTTGATGTAGGTGAGGACAGAAAAGCAAAACACAGCATAATGTGCAGGATCTGGGGGCTGCCTGCAGATTCACCCGTCTTTCTTTGATTGTTTTTCTTTAGCTGGCCTGTCTAGAGCTGAAAATTCATAGAAATCCTCTCTCACAGAAGTCTTTGGTGGTGGAGGGAGATGGATTTGCAGCCTGAGAAGGAAGATCCCACTCCTGCAGTACCTTTTCAAGTTTTCCCTTCACATGTAATGGCAGAAACACGGGGAAAAAACCTAAATGCACAAATATTCTGTGCCTCTAGTAGTTATTACATATTAGCTGTAAGAATTGAGGGTGTTTTTCTTTATCTTCCCAAGTTTCTCACTCTCACTGCAGTGCTGGGGTGGAGGGAGAAGATGAGATGCAAGAGCTGGAGCTGCAGCAGGAAACGTTGCCTTGTGTGACCTTCAGCTCTGAGCTCCCTCCCAGCCAGGTTTGAGTCAAAAGTTGGGGATTTGAGGAAGTTCAGGAAGTTTTCCAGGGAATTTGATGGCAGCTAAGAAAAGCCTCAGACCCCAATCAATCAAATGGGTCCTTAAACCTCCGAGAAGTCTCACAGGGGAAAATATCAAGGCAGAAGGAGCAATAAAAAAAATAAAATAAAATAAGTCAGTCAGAAACTCTCTGAAGGAGCAAGAAACCCCCCTTTGAAATGGAAATGGATTTTAAACTTTGGCTAATCTATATTAGGGTGAAATAAAGCAGATTTGAAAAAGTTGCCATTTCTCCAGCTGCTCCATTACTTCCTTAAGGTTCACTTAATTCCTCTCTGGTACCAAGAGACATTTAATGAAGTGCTGGGGCTTCAAACCACTTTCTCCAAATAGCCAAGTTCTGCTGAACAAGCTGAAATGGGAAGGTTTTTAACTGGGACCCTGCTCTTGAAATATTTCAGCACAGAAATAGTCCCAGGGACCTTCAGCCTGTGTCCTCCTCCACACAATTCTGGATTTTTGGGAATGTGGGGCTGGCTGGATGTGGAATTTGTACAGCCTAGTGAATAAATCAAAAATAAAATATGGGGAAATCCCATTTAATAATTCTTTCCACACCCCTGCAGCTCTGTTCAACGCTGGCTCTTCTCACAAAATAGATTTCGACAGTAATTTGCTCAATTATTTAATCACATTCATAGTGTTTAAAGGATAAATAGTGCTCCCCCTTGAGCTGTATTTTGGTGTGTTTAACTCCATAAAAAGTTGTAAAAGAGCACGGTGTAAAGGTGGAAATATCCTGGATTTTTCCTCAGAATTTCTGCAATTCTCTGCTTTCTCACTGCTCCCACAAAACTCCTCAAGCCCACTCTGTCCCCTGCCAGCCTCAAGGCTTAGATTTAAAACAGGCCTGGGATTGTTCCTAAATTTAGATCTTTAGAACTATTTTAAGAGGGTGCTGAAGATTCAAAGTTGCTATAAATATATACTATATATATAAATAAATATATACTATATATATCTATATATATATATCTATATCTATCTATATAGATAGATATAGATATAGAGTATATATATACTATATATACTATATAAAAATATCTATATTTATATATATAAAATACATATATTATATATAGAGTATATATAATATATATAGTATATATATTCTATATATACTATATATACACTATATACTATATATACCATATATACTATATATACTATAAATATATATAAATATGTACTTCAGGAATCACATCGGTTTTAGGGTTTTCATAAAAGCAAATTTTTCACTGAAACATTTGAAAATGGTAACACCTTTTTTTGGTTTTGTTTTGTTGTTTTTGGGTTGTTTTTTTTTGTGGAAAACTGTTTTGTGGCCAGCTTTTAAATAATCCTTTATTTTTAAATTATTTATTTTTAAGGAAATCATTTGCAAGAACACCCAGATCATTTAATCACATCTAAATCTTGGCCTAATACATGAATCTGTGGCAGAATTTTGGCTGAAAGGACAATTCTATATACTCAAAGCTCTCCCTTTCTCCACAAAATTAAGATTATTTTGACAAATATCCTTCATTTTAAGTTGGACTCTGCATATGAAGACAGGCAGAGGAGAATTTCCACATTAAAGTAGCAATGAGATGAACTGTGGATAATTTTTTCCCTTTTTTTGTCAAAATGGGCTTTGTTTTCTCTCCCCATTGAACAGTTTTTCACAGAGGCCCTCCAGGGTTACACCTGGCACGAGGAAAACGAGGCTGAAAGGATTGAATTTATCTTGAAAATAAAATCCAGTTGGTCACTATGACAGGAGAGAAATTCCAGGGAGGAATGTTTGATATAAAAATTTATGAAACACGAAATGGGCTTTAATAGCAGCTCCGTGAAGTCTTGGAAAAATCATTCTCTGTGGAGTGGCAGAGTCTTTTTTATGTTTTTATGGTGCTTCGATAGGTGGCAAGGCCATAAAAGTGAGGGAAGAATTAAAAATGGAATTCCTCGTGGTTCATAAATCCCTGAGGATCCAAAAGCTCAGAGTACAAATTCCTGCTGGGAAAGGTTTCCCTGGGGGATTTCCACCAGAGAGGTTGGCAGTAAATACAAGAAAAAACCAAAATCTGGCAGCTGCAAATCCCTGTCCTGAGGTGGGATTTACCCCTGAGCTGAAATTATCCATCACTTGATCACCAGGGCTGTGTTTTCCAGGAAATCTCCACCTCTCTTGGGTGATTTACTGAGTCTGGGAGCTCAAATTTAGATTTAGAGGAGTGGCAACGCCTCATTTTTTTCCCTTTTTTTATTTCCAGGAGTGAAAATGTCCTCGTTTCAGATGGGATGAGGAGATGGGATGAAAGGCTTTTATAATTCTGAAAGGAATTGCTCTTTTTTAGACCACTCTGTTATTAATCATGAAGATGGATATGTACAAAAGAAGATATTTTTACATCTACACTAAAATTCTGAAAATTCCACAGTGACAAATGGCTCTTAATAAGAGGAGGATATAAAGGGGGAGGAAGAAAAGAGAAATGTTAAAAATGAGGCCTTGTGGCAGCTCTGAAGGGACCGAGGCAGAACAAAGATTAAAATCCAGAATTCCAGTTCTTATTAATTAATTTACCAAATAACTGCATAATATTTAACAAAGAATCCACTTTTTAGCTCTGTGGAGAGAAAATAACTCCCCCCTGGGAGTGCTTGATCCCATTGAAAATAAATGTTCACAGCAGAAACCTCTCTTTTGCAAAGTGTGAAAGAGTTTCTAGAAAACAGCAATAAAACCTGGGAAACTTCACACAAAGCAGAATTTTATGGGAATAAAAAACTGACCAGGAAAAACTTCCCCACAGAATGAATAGCCACTATTACACTGGAAAGAAATTCCTGTTTCTTGCAGGAAAGAGAAAGAAATTCCTGCTCCTTTCTCTGGACTACAGTCCCAGGAAAAAAATAGGGCATGTGTAAGAGAAATAGCTAAATAAAGAGGATTCATATCCAGGAAAGGTCTGAACTTCTGTCAAAATAATGTGAATAAAGCAGCAGCAGCACTGATTATGTTGGCAGGGCAGAAACGCAGGAGATTTGCTTTCTGTAAGAAAATACATCAGGTTGACGAAAAATCTGCCTCAAAATCTCATTTTCAATTAATCAGTTTTGTCACCCAGAGATAAAATAGAAGGTGGACCCACTTTTCTGAGAGGTGTTGCCACCATGTGTGGCCAGAGCTGACCGAAAAAAGCTGAAGGTTCCAAATTTGTGGGGCCTGGAGAACAATAAATATAAAATCTTTTAGCAAAAGATGTATTTCTGTGTATTTTAGCCTTCCCCCACGGGCTGATTCCCCAGTGGAGGAGAAACTTCTGGCAACCTCCCTCTAATTATCCATCATCTACACCCCATCCTCCTTCTAGAGCTCCGTGGAAATTTCTTCTCCCTCAGAGAAATAAAGCACCAGGGATCAAAACAGAATTTTAAAAGCGTGGAGAGACAAGAAAAATGAGTTTAAATAAACTTAGGAATAGTTTCAGTTTGATGGCATTGATAAAAACTCCTTTGGAGGAGGTTGGAGAGGAGCACAGGCAGAGCACTGTGCCCACTTTGGCTCTCGGGAGGGAGGCTGAGGGGCTTAAAAAAACCACTGAGCTCATCCTCTCCTCCTGGATATTTCCCTAAAAAGCCCAGATTTTAATTCCCTGCCTTTCCTCTCCAAATCCAGCTCCCTGCACCTCACTGATTTATCTTCCAGAGGTGTTTTCTGCACAGCCCAGGTGGATTCCCAGCTCTTGTCCTGTGGTTGTTGACACGGCTGGGACCGAGCACACCCCGATTCTCCTTTTGATGATTCCCTGCTGGAATGTTCCTTTGCACATTCCAGGCCCAGATTCCCTGTGGTTCCAGCCTGAGGTTTCAGGCTGCAGTGATTTAGAATTTAGAATTAGATTTAGAATTCCTTGCTGCTCTCTAAAGAGCCCTTTCAGACTTTGTTGCAGCTGGGCTGAGTTTTGTGGCAGCTTTGGGATTCCCTCAGTGCTGGGGATGGAATCAGGGGCTGAATCTTCCTGGAGAAGGGATGGAGCATTTATAGGGATGGAATCAGGGGCTGAATCTTCCTGGAGAAGGGATAAAGCATTTCTGGGGATGGAATCAGAGGCTGAATCTTCCTGGAGAATGGATGGAGTGTTTCTGGAGTGTTGTTTATTCCCACAACTTCCAAGCTGAATGAGGAGAGGAGAGGGAACAAGAGGCAATGGCAGTGCCAGGGAATGTGAGATCCCTGAGCAATGGAAAATCCCTGATTCCCATCCTGTGCCACTTTGCTGGGCTGTTGCTTTTAGCAGGGTATTCTGGAGGAATTTTCTGCAGATTAATGACAGGAGGAACAGTCCTACAGTACTCAAATTCCTTCTTTGAATGAATAATCTGGCTGGGAATCATAAAATAGAATCCCAGACTGGTTTGGGTTGAGGGGACCTTAAAGCTCATCCAGTTCCACGCTGTGCCATGAGCAGGGACACTTTCCATGATCCCAGGTTGTTCCAAACTGGCTTGAACACTTCCAAATGCACTTTATTTTCTTTAAAAGTCCTATTAATAAAATCTCCCTACCATTTGACAGACCTGTGCTTGACTACAGAAAAATTTTCTCTACAGGTGTCAAACTGTAATAAAAATGCTGCTATTTCTTTACTAGAAACAAATGAAATTCCTTTCTTACTGCTTCAGCCAGTTATTGTATAATTTGTGCTGAAGATCTGCAAAATAGCAAGGCTGGCATCACCCCTGATTTAAAGTCAAAATACAGAATGATCCTGGAAATAAGAGAACAGGATGGTCATATTAAATATTGATATTTAAAGTCAAAATACAGAATGATCCTGGAAATAAGAGAACAGGGTGGTCAGAACTTGGTCCCAAGAATTCCCAGTTCAGTCAGCTCCTATTCCCAGCTCTGTATCTGTGCCATTCTCGATTTCATCTTGTTCTAGGCAGCTTTTCCTTCCCAGTTCATTGGTTTAGTCCCTGAAACCACAGCAGGATTCAGGTGAGCCATGCCCCAGCCTGGGCAGCACAGAGGAGGAGCAGAGGGGGATAAATGCTGGTGTCAGCTCGGAGAAGGCAGAGGGAGAACACCAAGCCCAGCTGTGCCAGTGTTGTCTTTTCTCCAGCGTGGAAATGAAACTCGAGATCATTTCAGTCACAGAAAAGTGGATCTTTATTTGAAGATTTTAATTTTTATTTATTTATTCACCCCCAGGGGAAGTTATGGAAAGATGTCCACAAAAGCCCACACACCCCCCAGAGGTGAGTACATTTTATCAGTTTTAGGAAATTAGCATAATTGATAAAAAGCACCAATTAGGGGGACAAGTGGGGATGCGATTCTTTCTCAGCCAAGCCCCTTCTCTGGAGCTTCCTCCTCAGCACTGGCTGCTCTTTGTCCATGAAAATGGTTTTTTAGAGGAGTTGTTCTCCACCTTGGAAGCCTGGAAGGATCGAGATAGCGCTGGGGCCTTGCACCCCTGGGCTTGGAGCTCTGGAATTTTTATCTTTCTGCCTAGGGAAAGGCTGTGGGGAATGACTGGGAATTCGAGTCACTAACACAACAGGCTACAGAGCCACAGACAGATGTGTGAGGAATACAGAGAACAGAGGGAAAAGTCAAAACCCAAGGAGCACACGGCTTCCCTGAGCCCTTCTGTTCCCAAAGGGCCCATCCTCAGTTCAGGAGAGGAGCTGGAATTCTGCCCCAGGCACGGGGGAGTTTCACAGCTGCTGTAATCCAGTTTTTATGGGACACTCCTTGGTGGCACCTCCAGTGACACAACCTCACCTTCCCCGGAGCTGAAACAGGCCTGCCCCATCCTCTGGGCCAATTCCTTGCATATTCCAGGCACATTCCTTGTGCTTTTGGCTCCGTGCTCTTCCCTTGGTTAATGATGAGTCTTGATGCAGGGCTGAGGAAGCTCCTGGACTGGTCTGGCAGCTGTGGGGTGACTCTGGCAGGCAGCAATGTCCTAATTAAACTGTGGGATTTGCATCCCAAACAGCAGCAAGGCAGCCCCAGTGCAGCCCAGATCAATCCCTTA
>NC_031778.1:23249735-23280164 GCF_001522545.3 Parus major | reverse complement strand
CCAGTTTCTGTGGACACAGAACTCTGGATAAATTCCTTATCTGGTTTCTGGAGCCCTGTTCCAGAGGGAATCCCTCCAGACAAACCAGGGATGTTTCACACCCCTGGAACAGAACCTTGCCAAGAATTGGGCAGCGTTTCCCCTTTCCCAGGACAGGAGTGGATCTTCTGTGGCCTCCTTGTCCTTCCAGTCCTCAGCAGGACCAGGAGTAGGGAGGGATTTCATTTTCATTTTGACTTCTTGCAGTGTACAGGTGTGAGGTAGGGATATTTTCAGGCATTTTTAGCTTGGTTTTCTATGGAAACAAAGCTGATTTTCTTTCATTACCTCTCTCTTTACACCCCACAATTTTCATCCCCTTGGCCAATTTCAGGGAAGTTGGGAAAAGAAATACTGATCTCAAAGATTCAAATTTTGTCAGAAGAGACGATTAGGAGGAGAAAAGCAGATTTATTATATAATCCTTACTGGACACCAGAGAAACCCCACAAAACACAACCACTCTGCCCCTCATTAGACATCAGAAAATCCCATTATAAGACATGAAATAATAGGGGAAGAAATTCATTATTTCTACATGTGGAGCTAATCTGTTAAATTCTGTATAAACCCAAAGTTTTCCATATTAAAAACGTGGTACTGAAAAGGGGAGGTTGTTGGTTTCCTTTGTAATTTGAATATTTCTGCTTTGTTTTGTTAATTTTCCCTTACTAACACCAATTGCTGTGCCCTGGTATCACTTTTATATCGTTGGGTTTGAATTTGTTTGGCAGAAAAGCACAGGGAGAAGCAATAAAAAGAGATTTTGACATCCAGTTGTGTGCAGAACACGATCAAGAGATCTAAAACAAGGGACAAAGTGCTACTGGGAGAGCCTCATCCCTGCTTTTCAGGGCAAGATCTTTGCAAAAATTTGCTTTTTTAATGTATTTCCAGTCATCCATCCAAAGCAGAACATGGTTTTGTCTGGGATGTTTTTTTGTTGTTGTTGCTTTGTAGAATTTTTGAATATTTTTAGGTTATTTTTTTCTCTGTACATGTCTCTTGGAGCATAAGAGATATAAATTAAAATAGAATTTCTTTAAAAGGTAGGGATTTCAGGCAAATCCTGTACTCAGAGTGAAGCTGCCCACACCTCATTATGCAGTGTGAAAGTTATTAATGATTCCTTCTCTCCCCGTGGGAATTCAGCTGGAAAAAGCAGCAGGAGAGGCTCAGGAAGCAGGAGCAGAGGATGCCTGGGGCTTTTCCACTCCTGCATCCAAGCCCTGCTTGGCAATGGACGCTGCTCATCCCACCTGCAGCTCTTTCCCAATGGATCAGCTAAAACTTTGGGAGCTGCTGGAGCCAAACAAACCCACACAAGCCTCACTGGAGTTGTTTCAAATGGAGGAATTTGTTATTAAAAGCGGAGAATTACTGAACAGACCGAAAATCTCCGTGTGGTTTCGTACTTGGGAGCGATGGAAGAATGTCCTGAGTTTTCCTGGGTTTTCTGCAGGTGGTTTTGGGGAGGATTCAGGGAGCCTGGAGGTGCCAGCCCTGCCTTCAGCTGGGTTTGGTGCTGAAGGATCCAGGAGAGGCTGCTCCACCTGGCAGGGAAACTGAGGAACCTGGAGCAGGGATGTTGTCCCACCGTGGGAATCAAACACTGATTTTCACCTCCAATCACCCAGGGCAGCCCCCCAGACTCCGTGAAATCCATGAAATCCATGAGAAAGTGCTGGGAAGCAGCAGCTCCTGAGGGACAAAGGTTGGACACGGAGCTTCTGCTTGGAAGGCTGAAAATGGAGCATTTTGACTACAGACCTTCCCCATTTCTGGATTTTCTAAGGAAAAGGGACAGTTCTTCAAGAGAAAACTTGATTTTGTTGGAAAACACGAGGGGGAAGAGCACAGGTGAGGGAGAAGGGCGGGGTTTGCTGGCAGGTGAGCTCAGGCTGTGTTTGTAAGGAAGGGAGGAAAGGTGAGGCTCAGACTTTGCTTGTGGCACATCATCCCCATGCCAAGCTGATTCATATTTGGAAATGATTTGGCTGCAGGCAGACAGTTTCGAACACCATCTATTATGCAGATTCATAATATTTGAATTTACTCATTTACTTGCCCAATTAGATCATTAAAATGCCTCCAGCATTTGAGGCCTGCTCTTATTTTGCACCTTTTCTGAGGAAAACTCCCCCTCTTTCCCTTACACAAACCTCATCCCCAAATTCCCTCCACCCTGGGGTTTCTGGATGAGAGTTGGGAGATGCAGATATTGGGAGCTGTTTAAAAATGATTTTAATCAGGGGTTGCAAAAGAAGGTGGTGGCTTCACTGCAGCCTTTCCTGTGCCACATTTTTGTGGCTGCTTAACTCTGACCCCATCATTCTGTGCAGACATTAAATTACCCCTTGCAGGAGCCCCACAGGGTTTGGGAGGTTTGAAATTAGGGAAGGCATTAATTGTAAATATTATTTTTTTTTTACCTGGTGTGTTCCTCCCTGCAGAGTCCTTGAGTTTGGGCTCAGCTCCAAGAGCCAGGTGCCGGTGTCCTGAGCCAGACAGAGCATAAATCACGGCATAAATCATGGCATAACCCCGAGTCCTGTGGCCAGAGGAGATTTCAGCATCCCAGGAGGAGGGCGGGGAGCGCAGGACACGCTCTGTAATTGAGGATCAAAGCTCCTGCCTTTGCCTCTCCATCCTCACAGGAGCTGCTCCCTGCAAAGCTGCGGAGCATCCCCGGCCGTGTTGTGGCAGCTCTCACACGTGGACAGGTGAGTTCTGCTCTTCACAACCCCAATTTTCACTGGAAAACTCTTTCCTCAAAGGCACACCTTCGATGGGAAGAGGCTCAGCTGTCTGATTTAGTACAAACTGGGAGTAATGGGCAGAAATGGGATGGTTAATGAGGATATTGCTACAAGTCATTGTTAATATTTCCAACTGCAGAGGAGTTTGTTTAGCTCGCCTGGCAGGAGGAGAAGAGGGGAAGATATGGAAGCCAAAATGTCTCTAAAATCTCTGGGAATTTGCTTTTTTAGGATAAAATCCCACTCTATTTGGATCTGTGGAGTTAATTGTATGTAATTTCTGAGGGATAAACTTCTTTCCACGGATTTTGACACCATCAGGAGTTCTTTATTTCCCAATTAAAAAGTGGGAAATCCAAATTTTTGGTTTGTTTCCTCTTATTTACCAAAGGACAGAAGTGTCAAGAACTGAAACAGTCCTGTTGTCTCTTTTCCTCTCCAGTTCTGTGTCCTGCTGATGACATAATGCAACACTCAGTAACATTAGCATTGATTTATTTCTTCTTTAAAAGAAAGCTGCTTCTATTATTATTATTTTGAATTTTTAATAATTATTTTGCATTTTTAATACATTATATGATCGATTATATATTATATAGCATATATGATTTATTATATATTATAGATTATATATATAATATATATTATAGATGATATATGATATATGATATATTATATATTATATATCATATATCATATATTATATGTATTATAGATAATATATTATAAATTATATATTTTATATTATAGGTAATACATGATATATGAAATATTATACATTATATATTATACATTGTATATTATACTACATATTAAATATTTATTATTATTATTGTTGCTGTTATTACTATTATTTAATTCTGGCAACAGATCAATTTAATCCCTGCTGCAGAAAAAGCTGGATATAGTTTCCTTTTATTGGAATTCTGTGTGTGTGGAGTTCTCCACGCTCTCAGTTTGCACCTGGGACTTCCAGCAGCGACTGGAGCACGAGACATGAGATCCAGTCTGCAGTGGTAGAAATCAGCCTGGTAGCAAATTCTGTGTAGAAATCCAGAGGTGGGAAGGAGGAGGAGGAGGAGGAAGGAGGGAGGGTTTAAGGTGGTTTTTAATCCAGCTGCTCCAACAGAGTCCTGAGTAACCCAGTGCAAGGTGAAATCCTGGCCTGGGGAATGGAATTGCCACAACTGCTGGGTGAAATGAGCTCCTGTGGAGCCTCCTTGGTGAGGAGGGTGCGGTGTGAGGTTCCCATTTCCACAATTCCCCATCCTTCATCCCACAGGAAGCTCTGGGGCGCGGGGATGGATGTGAAGAGCACCCCGAGTTACCTGTACTGGCTCTTCTGCCAGTTTGAGCTGATCACCTGCAGTTACCTGATGGAGCCCTGGGAGAAGGTGCTCTTCTACTCCTTCAACCTGGCCATGCTGGGGCTGCTGCTCTACACCACCTATGTCTGCGTGGCTTTCCACGCCAGCTCGGCCTTCCAGCTCCTCTGCAGCTTCCTGGGAAACCCACGGGAAAATGCTCTTGCTGTGGTGAAGTAAAACCTCAACCTGACTTGGGGATCAAAATGTGTTTCCTTATCCCATTTTTGTCCAGGAGCAGCAAAGTCTGCTTTATTCTCTCTTCGTTTTTTGCTCCAATCAATCTCTGTTTTTTACTATTTGCTTCTTCAAGAGCTTTGAATTTTAATGACCTGCTGGAATTACAGAGCTGGGATTGGGACAGGAACAACCCCCCTGAAGATTTTGTCATTCCAGGGGAAAGGAACAACCCCCTTGCAAATTTTCTGTTTGGAAAGCTGCTTGGATAGGGGAAGTTTTCATCTGGAGAAATGCTATGGCATGAATTGTTCTTGTCTGCCAGAAGAGATGTGCACACAAAAATCCTGGACGAGTGGGAGCTGCCTCCCTGAGCTTGCTGTGTTTTTATGGAATGATTTCAGGATTTATTCAGTCTCCTTGATTGTTTTATCCAATGAATTACTTGACTGGCTCGTTATCATGATGCAAACCGTGCCGCTGATTCATGAGAAATGTGAGGATGTGCTGCTGTGAAAATTTATGATGAAATTCTCAGATTCTTGGGCTTTATAAAAACAGGTAATTTTTTGTTTACTTTAGAAGATGAGTAAATCATGTGCATCATATGGAGAATATAACACTACAGATTCACTTGTGGTAGCTGAAAATAAAACCCTGAAAAATGTAAAAATACAATGTCTCTTTTTTCCCTAACCCTTTTCTCCTGACTTTTCACCTTTTACACTCTCCCTGTTGTGTCTGAAACATGAACTCCTGAGCTCTAAATAACGTGCTGGATTTGGCTGGGACTGCTTTTGTTCCAAATTCCATGACTTTTTAACCTTCAAAGCACCAGATTCCTGTGCTGTCAGCTTCCTAAGTGGGCAGGAGCTGCACTGGGAATGAGAATTAAGGTTTGGAATCCTCAGGAGAAGAAGGGAGTAGAGCAGGACACACGGGGTGACACAAATCCACATTTTCCACCCACACTGAGTTGAGTTTTGGGACTTTTTCCAAGCTCCTGGAATGTCCTCTCCCTCCAGAGGATGGGTTGTAGGTGGCAATCCAGGGATTTAGGGAATGAGGCTTGGTCACAGGAGGGGACAAAACAAAGTGAAGACATTAATTATGTCATTTGTCACCCCAGCTGCTTTCTCAGTTTGTAATTATGGGGAAATAAGGTAGGAAATGAAAATAATTTCTCTGGGAAAATGAGGTCAGCCGTGCTCAAACTCACAAATCTTTTAACAATGCCCAAGTATCTCTAAGTTTGTAAAATAAAAAAAAAAAAATCTATTAAATACTTTCAAATTTGGATCCAGCTGGACATTTTATTCAAGTAATGGTGGAAGTAGTAATTAGTGTAGATTTGCTTTTCTGCTTAGCCTATATTTTTACTGATATTTATCAATATAATTTGTATTTACTGATGTTTAGGAACAAGAGGGAACACGTAGTATTTCAATTGCATCAATCATTAGACTATTTATGGAGACAGGGATTTTTTCTGCCCTGAGACAGAAACACAGGCAGGACTTTGCATTACAGGTACAAAATCTGTATTTCTCAAGACTGTGCAAATAAATATTGCTCAAGACATGGCTGGGAGTGAGCCCAGGGCAGCAGCAGGTCACCCTCAATTCCAGCAGAGGACTCCACAAGGACATCCCGAGAATTTCTGGACATTCTGGAATCCCAGATTCTGGAATCCCAGAGCAGGCTGGAGGAGCAGGAGCTGTGCCCTGTTTGTGCTGCTGCTGCCCTTTCCCACACCGTGTTCCTGGGTGCCTCTTCTGCAGGGATTGGGGTGGGATTGGGGTGGGATTGGGGTGGGATTGGGGTGGGATTGGGGTGGGATTGGGGTGGGATTGGGGTGGGATTGAGGTAGGATTGGGGTGGGATCAGGGCAGGATCAGGGCAGGATCAGGGCAGGATTAGGGCAGGATCAGGGCAGGATTAGGGCAGGATTGCAGTAGGATTGGGGTAGGATTGGGGTAGGATTGGGGTAGGATTGGGATGGGGCTCTGCCATCCCAATCCCAGCTGGGCTGGAGGAATGGGATGGGGCCAGGAAAACAAAATCCAGCAGAGGAAACAAGGGGCCAAGTGGCAGCTGGAGCTCCCCAGAGTTCCGGATTCATTTTCCTCCTCATCCCTTTTTCCCTGCCTGGCCCAATACTCCAGGGTTTAAAATCTTCCATCCCAACTCCAGCTGCCATTTCAGCTCCCAACACTGCCTGGGCAGGTTCCTGCTGGAAGCACCAGGAGCCTGAGGGGCTCCGGATTTGTCACGTCAGGCTCAGCTGGGAATGGGATCAGGATCCAGGGAATGGCTGGAGCTGTGCCAGGGCAGGTTTAGGGTGGAGATCAGGGAAAGGTTCTTCCCCCAGAGGCTGCTGGCACTGCCCAGGCTCCTCAGGGAATGGTCCCAGCCCTGAGGAACATTTGGACACCGCTCCCAGGGATGCCCAGGGTGGGATTGCTGGGGTGGAACAGGCTCTTTCCACATTTCCTCAGAATTTTCCATCCAGCTCCACAGGCTGCTCTGAGTGACCTCATTTAGTTTTTCACACCTGATGCTCACTGTTCCAGACCCGAATGAATGGATTTTGAATGAATTAATGGTTGAAGCAGGAAGTGTTTCAAGAGGAATGGGAAATGGAATATTCCCTGCACACCCTTCTCTGAGGACACCGAGGTCAGCTGTGTCTGTCCGGGGGAAGTTTCTGTGCTGGGGCACTTAGAGAGGAATGTGAGGATAACATTCAGTTCACATCCCTGCCCTGTGAAAAGGAAATATTTAAATTGTACAGTTTAACCACGCTGGTTCAGCAAGAGTGGAAACTAAAGGGCAAAATAAGAGCCAGCTGCTAAACTCAAACTGCTTGTGCTGCTCACCAGGAAGCCTTTGATGTTTCCAGCCAGAACATCCTGGTGGATTCCCAGCATTCCCATTAGGAGTGATTTTTATTGTAGCACTTTCACACCTTATCTCCCATTAAACTTTAATCTGTTCTATTGATCAGAGGAGTTTATACTTCCTAAAAGCACTGGAGATTATTCTGTTCGTGTGGAACTTTACCCCCTCTGCTGCTGGTCACTTGAGGAGTTTTTAGAAGCTCAAGATGATTTCTCACTCCTCGCTGTTACCATCATTGTTTTGCACAACAACAGCTGCACTTTGCTTTATTTACAGCCACGTGTAATTGCAGTTCTTATCTTTGCTGTTCATTACCCGACCTGAAAATCCTGCTTGTAAAATGAACCTGTCAGCACCTCCAGGCCCCTGCATCCCACAGGACATTTCCATCTTGCAGGGCTTTGGTCAGAGCAGGGGGAGTTTCCAGCAGATCTGTTTGTTTTTCCAGAGCTGACCTGAAATTCCTCCGTCCTGCTCTGCTGAAAGTTTCTGCTTCGCTCCCCTGCTCAGCTGAAACCACTTCATGCAACAGTTGAGTTCCAGTCTCCCTGAGACAGGAAATTCCTCCTTCCTCTGCTATATTTCCACTATAGAGCACAGAGATTACATCAATCAGGATTTATGTTTTTCCAGGTGTTTTTTTCCAGGGATCAAGGTGTGAATCACCGTCCTTAGAGCACAAAGTCTCAGCAGCTTTTGCAAACACCAAATATTTCACAGCTTCAGTTGTTTCCTTCCATCTCACAAATCCACTGTCCAGAGATGAGCTTAAAACTGGCTTTCAGTCCTTGTTGGGGATTTGTGTCATCCAAAATGAGTTCATTTTAGGAAGCTGAATATTTAAATGGCACAAAATCCCTTCAGTTTCTTGCTTTACCATCAGGCATTGATTTTCTCATGGAACTGAAATATTGACAAGTTTTAAACTTCATTTCCTCTTTCTGACTTGGTTTCACCAGGTTCCCATCTTGTATTTAGGAGGAAATACAGATTCTGATGGAAACAAGATTCTTTGCTCTGTGATTATGCCCTGGAATGAGCTGAGAAACATTCCCAAATCCCTCAGGATTTCCAATTCCCAGCACTCCTTTTACCTGCTCTGGGAAGTGCAGCTGAAATAAATGGCCCAGAGTTGAGATAAATCCGCAGAAGGAGCAGTTTGCTGACATGAAATCCTTCAAGTTCAAAGCAGTTTTGGTCTTATTTTTCTTTAGCTTGGCATTATTTTGAATTTAAATATTAAGAACTGCACGGGCATGAAGAGTTTTCCCAGTTTTTAGCCACCTTTTCCTCGGAGCAGGGAGCAGCTCTTGGGGCCATGCAGGAATAGTGACATCAGGTGGAGTCTCGTGTTCAGCACATCCTGATTTTTCCATGGATGCTCCTGCAGGAGAATGGGGAAGAGATGGAATTGGATCCATCTCTGCCAGTCCCAGGGTGGAAATGGAGCCAGACTTTTCCCACTGGCATCCAGTGGAATTCTTCCAAATCCCAAAAATCCAACAGAAGGAATCTGTACCCTGGTCTTTTTACAGAAAACTTCCTGACATGACATTCCTCTGAAATTCCGTTTTAAGCTACTTCCCAGAGACTGAAATAACACTGATTTTACTGGAAGTCCTCACCAGATGAGTGTCTCAATCCCTCAGCTTGGGGAAGCTCCCAAAAGTGCTTTTTGGAGCTGTCCCTGGAGTGCAGCCAAGCTCAGGCACCCAGCCTGAGGTTCCAAGAGTTTTCCCATAAATATTTCACCTCAGCAGTTTCCATCTGACCCCGATTTGGGACCCTGGAGCTCCATCAGCCCATCCACTAACAGATTTTTAAATCAGTGAAAGGTGAAATCATCACCTTAAGCTTTTAATCATCAACACAAAATACTTTTATCTAGGAAAAAAAAAATTCAAAAATGAGTGTTTTCACACCCAAATCCCATTTTTGTGTTCATTTTTACCCTCAGTTATCCAGTTTTTGTGCCTGAAGATCGGACTTAAACAACATATTTTTTTTCATTGTTTTCTCCGAGCAAAACTTGATTCCAAAGTTTTGCATGGCTTCTCCCATGACTTCCAACTCAAAATTCATCAACATCTGGGTGGAAATGGTTGAGCAGCTCTGACTTAAAATCCTGGATGATTTCTGTTGTACAAAAGGAGCTTTTTGTGGCTGAACTCGGAGATTTTCAGGAAGAGCTGCAGGGCAAGTGGCAGCTTTTATCCATGAGAATTAATGTTAACTTGGTTAACTCCAGCAGCAGTGAAAGCACTGGCAAATATTTGATTTACTGGACACTCTTTAAACCTCCCTGAGCTCCCACAGGGGCACTGGAAACCTGAGAACCTACAAAGAGACGCAGCTTTGGTTCTGGGGAGCTGCTCCAGCCAAGGAAATCCCACAAAGCCAAGGAATTCCTGGATTCCCGACTTCAGCAGCACAAGATCTTCCCAGACAGAATTCCTGCTGGAAGATCCATGGCAACAGAGCAAGGAAAGGGGGAAAAGGAAGAGGGAGAACTCCAGGGATAAACAGGATGAGACAACACAGCAAATATCCAACATTCCTGGGAGACTCCAGGAAGGAAAAGAGGGAGGAGGAAAAGGATTGATGAAAACAGCACAGTTTAAACCCAGTTTTTATTATTTCCCCATCACCTGCCACCAACAGGGAGTTTATTATTCTGGCCTCTTTGGGCTTGCAGAGTGCAAGTGGTTTTTAAAATGAACTAAAAAATGATGAATCAAAATAGCTTGAGAGGTTTTAAAATCCTTTATAGCTGATTTATTAATTAATTACTGTGATATTGCTTTTAATCCACTCATCCAGACATGGGATACAGTTCAATATTCATCACAGTCCATGGGATTTTCCAATCTTTCTCATCAAGGGCTTTCCAGGGAGGTTTTCTTTGTGTGAGGGAACAGAAATTACAGTCTTGAGCTTCCCCAAAACATGGAGATATGAAATAATCTGCCAGTATCATAAAAGGCTTCAAAGCATTGTGCCAAAAAATGGGGAAAAGCTTCCCCATGTGAGAAATTAAAGCTGTAACAGTAGGTAGGGACTCCACCTAAAATCCAGAAAACTGGAATAAAATCTTTCCCTATGGACATCCTTCCTTCTTTTCTCCACTGCAGAAATTGCATGGAAAGATCCCTCAGGGATGGGAAGAATTTGTGGAATTGATATTGCGATGCTTCCACCAGAAATTGAACTCGAATTGCTGATTCCTCTGGAATATCATCCATAAAATATCAATTCCAGGCCATTATTTTGGGGTGCAGTGGGAGTTTTGTCACTTTTCTTGTGATGGTTAATTGTGGTCTGGGGAGTTTTTCCTCCTCAGGGGAATATTTATTGCATGTAAGGCTCTGTCCTTACTCTGTCAGCATTTCTGCTCCCTCCCCTCCCGTGGCGTCCTGGGAAATGTGGAGATCCTCCAGCATTTCAGCCAGGCTGATCCGTGGAGCTCCATCATCATCTGTGTCACTCTCCACTGGAATATCTGCATCTAAAACACAAAGAAACCCCCCCAAAAAAAACAGTCAAGCAAAGAAAACAAACCCCAAAACACCAGAGCAACCCCAAGGGAAAATAGGGAAAAAAATCAAACCTACAATGCCAAAACAATCAACAAACCACAAAACAAATAAACCAAAAATTCCTCCTGAAAACTCAACAGTCCCCTCATGGAAAAAGAAAAAGAATTCTGTATCAGATCCCTCCCCCAGCAGAGATTTTGGGTGCAGGAGGAAAGTTCTTTTTCGTTTTAAAGGCAAGGAAACAAAACCCATCAGGTGAAACACATCTGTGAAACACTCTGCAGCATTTTTCCAGGCATGAATGGTTTGAGGCATGAAAAATAGAGAATTTCAGTAAAATTATTTTGCCTCAAACACAATTTAAACATGATTTAATTACTCTCAATGGAGGAATTAAAAAGGCCTTACTTCTGTAAATGTTGACATTCTTCCGTATGTTCTCATCCTCTTCCAGATCTTCCAGGAAGTCCTGGTATTGTCTGTAAAAGATGTGGGATGTATTTACTCACTGTTCCTTTGGATTTATGGAAATTCATACAACAAAGTAAAATCACAGAGCCCAAACCCCATCAGACCTGAGAGCATTCCCACATTTCCAACTCATTCTTGCTGTTTTATCCTCACCTATTAATTCCCAACTCATTTATCTCTAATTTTCTCCTCTTTCCCACTCAGCTGGAGGTTATTTAGAAGCTGCTGCTGCTGCTGGAGCAGCTTTGTCACTGAACAAGGAGAGCAGATACTGAACCTTTCATCATCTGTGTCCGTGGCTTCCCTGTCCCTTTCCAGCTCCTTCAGCTTCCAGTTCCTGCGGCGCTGCCGCTTGGAGCGGTCGTAGCTCTTCTTGATCAGCACCTGCAGGGAAAAACAGCCCCTTTTTCCACCTCCCAAAATCCCAAATCACCACCCAAATCCACATTTGGGTGTCTAAAACCAGCTGGACTGGCACTCAGCGGTGTTATATTGAATGTACAGGGAATTTGTTGGTTCAAATGTTTCTAAACACTTGGAAAATGGTCCTGAAGAGACAGGCACAGAGCTGGAGTTATGGAAGTTTTCAGCAGCCAGGGATTGGTAATTGGAACAAAAACAACAATTAATGAATTATCTAACCATGGGAATTGGAAAAAAACAAACCAATAAATGCATAATTTAACCATCACTCAAATATTTGAGGAAATAATCCTTCGAAATCAGATGATGCTCAGATTTCACTGTTAATCTCCTCTCTTCCTTCAGACACTGTTCATTATAAAATCCCACTCCCTCCCAGCCTTGGGGAATGGAGAGAACTTTGGGTAGAGAAAGGCATTTTCTTACCACATCAGGAATATGCTGGGGGTTCATCTTGTTGGCAAATTCATCATTTAAGTTGCAGTTGGCCAAGTCGAAGCTAAAACAGAAACAGGGGTTTTATTCTGCTTTATACAAAACCTCCTGACCTGAAAATGTTTGTGTTCAAGGGCAGCACAGTGCCAGGTGCAGCTCCTCAGGAAGGGAAATATTCCCAGATGAAGGCAAACAAATAAAAATCCAGATTAATGTGCAGCTTTCATGAGTCTGAGCAGCTGCTGTTCCCAAATCCTGTTCTGTTGGCACTTCCCAGCCTCTGGAATCCAAACTGCAATGTCCACTGAGGTTCTGCTGGGCTCACAGTGTTCATGTTTAAGCCTTTTTAAGCATCACTTAATTTGCCTGACCTTACAAACATTTCATATTTGTTTTCACTCTATATGATATTCATTAGCAAACAAATTATTAACTGGTATTTTAAAAATCCTTCCCATCTACTTGTGGCTAAACTGTGATGCCAAGCTGCACTCTGAAGGCAATCTGAACTCTGAGCTGCACTCTGGAGCCTCAGCTCTCTTATTTCTAACAATTTTTACAAGAAAACTCCTTCTAGAAAAGAGATTTCCTGGATTAGGACCAGCATGGTTCCACCCCTTTTGCTGCTTTCATTTTGAAATCAGAACAGTTCAACACTTTCTTGATAACACATGAATTAAGTCACTAAATAATCATTTAATAAAAGGTTCAGAAAAGAAGAACAGACCCCAAGACCAGGTCCCCAGGATTCAGGATGTGCCCCAGGTGAGTACAGCAGAAATATTGGTGATCCGTGTCCAGCTCCGAGGTTTTCCTGACCCAGGCTTCAGCCAGAGTGTGCTTTGGGAATGGAAAAGAAAACATTCCTTAAACCAAACCCAGCATTTGCACTGATTTAAACTCCACCTGTCATTAAACTTGTGTTTCTGCATCAAATATCCAAGGTATCCCTTGCCACTCCTCATTTCTCATTAAATAAAAGGGAATGGACATGAAAATTCCCAGGAATTCCCAGAAGCTGGTTCTATAAATAGACACCTATTTTAGCTTTTAACTGAGGAGATCCATTAATTGTGATTAAAAAGAACCAATTCAGTCATTAGAGCTGCAAAGGTAATATTTCAATACCCAGTAACAAGCAGAGTTCAGAGTCTTCAAGGAGAATTCCTGGAAGTGGAATTCACATTGTGCCTGTGCCATTTCCAAACCAAATGGTCCCAAGGAAAACTTTTGCCAGTGGAAAGATCCAGAACAGCCCAGGCTGACTGTGCCAGGCAGATCCAGGTTGTGAACTCAGCTGAGCAGAAGGCCCAAAACATGAACTGAACAGGAATTCTCACCTTGTTTGACCGAGCCCCTGCCCCAGCACCCTTTTTCTTCTCATGCACCCTGTTGATATCCATGATGATGAACTCCTCCAGCTGCTTGGGGTGGAACAGGCTGTTGAAGGGGTGACGCCAGTAGGTGTTTCCATCGATTTCAGCAACTGGAAAATGATCAAGGAGAGAATTTCTTGTGCAAAAAGAACCATTAACCAAAATGAAGGCAACTGCCAGCCACATTTTATCACTGTAACACACTTATTGAGGATGTGACCCATATTGCTGCAGGAGCAGCTGATCTGGGACAGACTCCACTCAAAGGAATTATTCCCTGGATCCATCCTTTTAGAGGGGTTCTGCTGCCCAAGCTCACCAGCACACACCAAGCAAAGGACAGGATTGTGCTGGTACTGAAGTGGCTAAAAATTGAATCCAGATGCCCTCTAATTGTGGAGGAATAAACCTGACACAGGTGAAAGCTCCAGGAACTCAAGCTCAGCCTGCAGGTTCTGCAGGCTATGGAAACTGAGCTCGGAGAACTCGCAGTCCCCTACGGAATTTCTGCTGTACAGATAAATTTAACAACATGAAGGTCCAAAAATCCAAGATTTTGTGGAAACAAACCAACACTAACAGTGGCAGCAGAACAGTCAGGTGCTGAGGAACAGCCCAAACTTACTCTGCAGAGTCCTGGGGTCGATGAGGTGGATGGTGCTGGTCACTCTGATGCACACACAGATCTGGCTCATGTTCCCCAGACTCTGGGCCAGCTTGGGTGACAGACACACAACATTGTCCTGCAAACCAACACAAACAATTCACATCCCATTTCCTCAATTTTTAACCACATCTTCTGAAAAAAAAATTTAAATTTTGCTATTTTTTCTTTTTCTAGCCCCAGTAACTTCTGCATTTCCCATGTGGATCCCTCCCCACCCCAAAAACCCCACAATGTCCAAATCCCAACTCTTCCCACTTCCCACAACATCCTAAAGATGAAGCAGAGGGAAGCCACCTTGCAAATGGGAACGATTTCCACAGAGAAAGTGCTTTTGTAGTTGTAGACATTGCTGTGAATGTCGTGGGAGATCAAACGTTGGGATGATTTGGATCTGTAAAACACGAAAACAGAGTTTTCAGGAAACAAGAGGGACATCACCTGGAACAGGAGATCCTTGGAACAAAGTGTCTGTGTCACAAATAAAAATATGAAGGAAACAAAGGTAAATTTTACCATGGCTTAGTGGAAAGCGTGGGACTTTTGTCTGTTTTGATTAAAATACAGATTCCTTACCCTTGCACTTAGAAAATTATTTTAACAAACTTATTTTAAAATGAAGGATTTAAGGCAGTTCCCCAAAGTTCTGAGTACTCAAGACAATGAACAGGAGTGCTGTACCTGGATGGAACTGTGCACTGAAGGAAGTCCACCATCTTCTGGGCATGTTGCTTGGAAGAGTAATAAAAATCCAGGCCATCTGAAAAGAAAGGAAGCAAATCCATTTCTATTCTATTTTATCAAACATAATTAATTTCTTTTTTTCATAATTCTTTTCTCTACACAGCTCCCAGCACACACACATGAAAACATCCATCATAAATCCAGGTTACTCTGCCTCCAGACCCACTCACCGTGGATTTCTTTGATCCTTAGTGTGTTTTGATGGAGCCTGTGCTTCAAAATCAGCTGCTCCAAATAGAAAAAAGTCTTCTTGTGCACAGTCTAAAACCAAACAAACAGAAAAGCATCAAGGTTATTTAAGAAGCATCAGGTATAAAGCAGGATCTCTGAAGAATGAACATTTATATGAAGAGATCACCTAAGAGGAACATCCAAGCAAACAAAAGAATTTTAGAGTGCTCTACTTACATGAAATTATTTAAAGCTTCCATTTATCATTTTTGCATAACTGGTTGTTAGAGATCTGTTTCCTTTAAAGAAGATTTAAATGTTTGTCCCACTGTCTCCAAACTACCTTAAAATACAGGAGGTTATTTAGTTACCTATGCAAGATCCTCCTGCCAGCATCATTTTACAGAATGTGAATACTGGACAGCAGAAAGTTTTTCTAAACTGAGTATGAAAAAGTTCAACAACCTTGAACACAAAACAAATCCCTGTGGCTAAGGGTGAGTATATTTTTGTCTGAGAAATCCAGAAAATCACCCAATTCTTTGCTTGATTGTTCTGCCACGATCAAATAAAAATTCAGTTTGCCTCTACCTTTTGCCTGACTTGCACCACAGCTTTCCAGAAATCCTTGGCTTCAATCCTGTGGCAGTCTTCACACATCTGAGACTGAACAATGTACTCCACCACAAACACCTGCTGCAGAACTGCCCCATTTATCACCTGCAGAACAAAAGTGCCCAAGGTTTAAGCTCTGTTTGGGTCACAAACAACAGCAACGTTTTCCCATCTTTACTGGGACAGTAACTTTCTCCATTTTGATGAATGGCACTTTAGTGACAAAATCTAGGCAGGATGAAAAATAATAATTAAACAATCCTGTTTGTTTGCCACAAAAGCTTTTTAGAATCCACAGGGAGAAGGTTGTGCTCCAGTTACCTCTTTCTGAACAGTCAGTTTGAGCTTGAGCCTCTTGGAATGTGGTTCTGTCCAAATGAATCCTGCATCAATCAGCCGGACCTGCCCGTGGGGAAGGACAAGAGCTCAGTAAAACCAAGTCTAACTCCAAAGCCACAAACAGTCCATAGTGAAGAAGTAAATCATCTTAATTAAAAAATAAAGAATATATTAATATCCCAAATCCAATTAATAGTGCTTGGCTAGAACATGGAAGTTGATTGATGTAAAATAAAGGTGCTCAGCCTCAGGTCTTTCCCTATAACAATATTCTGAACCTAAGGGATACTTTATTCAACTTAAACGTGTGCATTTGAGTTAATCTACATACAGACCTCTGCAACCCTTTTTCATATCATCATAAATCAGTGAGAACAAATACTGCATAAATCATTTCTGAAATGCGCAGGAAACTCTGAAATTGAGGTACATTAAACACAGCAGCTTCCCTCAGTTCATTCTGCTCCCATCTCTACAGTAACAATTGTGACCAGGCTGTGAAATCCCAGCAGGATCAGCTTCTCACCTTGCTCAGGGAAGCTTTGAGTTTCTTCAGACACAAAGCCAGGAGCTCTCTCGATTCCAAGGCACACTGGATCCAGGTTCCTGGAGGCTGGAGGTACCTGGGATGCAGGGAGTGTTTTACAGCACGTGAAAGTTGCTTGAGCACCGTAAGCCACTCCAAGGATGAGCAGCTATTTCCAAAGCTTTCAGTTTAGTAACACCAATGCAGCTGCTTTTAGAATCATAGAAGATCATGGGAAAATGTCTAAGGTGACCAAGTTCATTCCCTCAGCACTGCCAAGGCCACCACTAAATCACATTCACTGGACTTTTAAATCCCTCTGGGGATGGGGATTTCACCAGCGGCCTGGGCAGCTGTCCAGGCTGGACCATCCTTTCCATGAAGAATTTTTCCCAGTATCCAAGCTAACCCTTCCCCGGCTGTCCCCTCCTCTCATGGAGTTGTGCAGACCCAGAAGTTCCACCTGAGCCTCCTTTTCTCCGGGCTGAGCTCCCCGCTCCTCCTCACCAAACTCGTGCGCTTTTGCCTCCCTAAACCCTGAGACTGATGCACTCTAAGGGCATTTTGCTGCCATCCCCAGCGATCTGGCGGCTCCTCACCTCTCGCACTGCTTGCAAAAGTGCACCGTGCCCTGCTTGGGGATGCCCTCGGTGATGTCCACCTGGGCCCGCAGGCAGCCCACGCACATGTTGGCCGGGTTGGGCGGGATGGGGACGCCGCACTGGCAGCACAGGCTGGGACACAAGGACAGAGAGAAGAACAGTCAGCCACAGGCACAATGCCAAGCACAGCCACCCCCGCTCCGGGAAGCCCGGTCCCCCGGCCCCGCTCACATGTGTCCCTGCGCCGGGGCCGCCGGGGCCGGCAGGTACTCCATGGCCGCGGAACGCGCGGCGCTTTCCGGCCGCAGGAGGAAGGGGAGGAGACGGCGGGGTCGAGCTCAGCCCGGCCCGCGGGAGGGTGGAGCGAGGGGACGCGGAGGGACAGAGGGGAGGTGTGGGGGAGCTGTGAGGGAGCCCGGAAAGGGGCGAGAGGGCCATGGAGAGTCGGGGGAAAGCGGTGAGGGAGCCGTGAGGGAACGTGGAAAGGGCTGTTAGGGGGCCGTGAAGAGGCAGGCGGGAGCTGTGAGGGAGCCATGGGGGATCCGTGAGGGGATCGTGATGGAGCCGCCATGGAGAAGCGAGCGGGAACCGTGAGGGAGCCGTGGGGGATTTCTGAGGGAGCCATGGGGGCGTTATGAGGGAGCCCGAAAAGGGCCGTGAGGGAGCCATGGAGGAGCTCTGAGGGAGCCCGAAAAGGGCCGTGACGGAGCCATGGAGGAGTTCTGAGGGAGCCATGGGGGAATTCTGAGGGAGCCATGGGGGAGTTCTGAGGGAGCCATGGGGGAGTTCTGAGGGAGCCCGAAAAGGGCCGTGAGGGAGCCATGGAGAGGCGGGCGGGAACCGTGAGGGACATAAGCTGTTACAATTTCTTAATTAAGGATTAAGTTATACTTTCATTTAGAAGTAGAAGAGCCGGTACAGTCCGCTCTGTTTATATTCCATTTGTAATGTACCATAAGCACCCTTTGGAAAGGAGGAACCGCCGTGGCAGGGGGTCAGAATTCAATGACCTTTAAGATAATTTCCAACCCAAAGCATTGTATCATTTGATGATTCTGTGATACCTTGGTTTGTTTGTGGATCAGTATTTGTTTCCTGCAGGTTATGCTGGAGAAAAATAAAGCTGAATTGCATCAATACATTGTGTGGGATTTATTTAATGTGGTACCATCCTGATGGAAATGAAGAGTTCTTTCACTCAAGGACTGAAAATCACAGCCTGTCCAAGTTTCTGCTATGTTTTTAATTCTTTGACACATTTTTCTTTAGTGTGCTGCTTGTGTTTGCACAGTTACTCACTTCTGCCCCTTTGAAATTAAGTTTCTTTGGAGACCTCTCTGGAGATTCACTATGAACCATATTATTAAGAGCAATGAAAGGAAAAATCATAACAAAAAAAAAAGAATGGTTCCCTGCTCTGAAGTTTTGTTTCAGAGCCTCTGCTACACAGTGGGTGATACATAGTTTTTACTTTGAAGCCCTGATGAATCATTCCATCTTTGATTTAGGAAATAAAACACTTCCAGGCTGGCATTTGGAGAGGGGTAGGACAAAGCCTGTCCTTTATAGAAGCCACATCTTTGAAGTCACTGGGAGGAGAATTGGATCCTGATAATGCTGGAAAAGTTTCCGTTCCAGATTTATTTTCAACTGCAGATTTATTTTCTCCGCCTGATTTTGGTGCTAATATACCAAATCCCACCTCAGCTAAAGGCACAGCCTCAGTGAATATCAGAACTGGGTTCTTTGTAGTCATCAAGGTACTTTGTGTTGCCTGTGCAAGCTCTGGTTAAACTCTGGCTTCCATGGAAAATTGGTGTGTTTTAAACTGTGTTACAACCACTTTTGAAGGATTTCATATTTTTGCACTAAATGAGGTAAAAAGCAAAGCAGCCTGAATCTCACCCCTAGTGAAAGCCATATCAGTTTGTACTGATTTCTTATGTGTTTATAATTTATATATTTAATTGATATAGGAATTTTCTCCCTCTGCTGCCATATTCTTTCACAGCATTTAAAGGATCTGTGCGATAAGCAAGGACAGCAAGCACACCATTTAAATATATGTTAAATTAAAAAAAATTAACACTATTTAAAAAGAGGTTTCAATATAGATTTTCTCTCAGGCTTATTTGCAGGTGGCTGGGACCTCAAGAAGGTCCCTGTAGGTGTTTTTGGGAAAGCTCAAGTGCCAAGGCCAGAAAAACCAAGACACTGTGCCAGTGATGACAGCTCCCAGCAGCTTCATTTTCAGTGGGAATGTCCATTAGAGCAATGGAATGGTAAATCCATGGGAAATATCCATGTGATTATTTTAACAGACACCTGAGGTCACTCTTCCCTCACATGAACTGGATCCAGGAAAGGAGGTGCCCGAGGAGCTCCTGGGACCTCTCCTATAGTTGGAGCTGCTCTGACCTTCCCAAAGAGGGTTTGTCCTGGGCTGCTGTTTTCATAACCTGTGCTCATTTCAGTATAAAACTCCCAGGAATTTAAGAACAGAACCTAACAGTGTTTTACACATACATTTTCCTATTCATTCTCATATAAATTGGGGATTCAGAGCAGTATGCACAGCACTTCCACCTCACAAACAATAAAAATATCCTCATTTAACTGTAGGATTTTAGTAACAGCATCCAGATGGAAGCGTGGCAAGGGCTGTGCAATAAGAATAAAACGTTAATAATAAACCTTTCTGAACTTTACTGGCGCCCAATTTAGTTTTGAGGAGGATCCTGGTGACACCCAGTCTGTATTTTTAGCTGTTGAGGTCCTCAGTGTTCACACATTCCCGACAATTTTGTTCCTCTCCCTACTGCACAAAGTCACGATTTAGAGGAACGGAGCAGTTTCCATTCTGACAACAGAAGAGTTGCCAGGATTCCTAGAGGGAATTAAAGGCAGGGATTTTTACAGGAGCTGTTTCGGGATCCAAGGTGGAGGCAGCAGCTCCCTGTGTCACCAGAGACATTCTTGGGCAGGAACAGATTGTGCCCAGCCCATGAAGAGGGTGACAACTCCCAGATTTATTCCAAGCCAGGATCTAGCTCCCAGTTTGTAATCAGACATCTCCAAGCAGTCTATTCCTTTGGAAAGCAGGGCTCTCCTTACTTTCCATGGACTGCAGCTGGGAAGCTGCAAACTGATAATTTCAGCAGGGGCTGCTGCTTGTCCTCTGTGGTCTGAACGGGAGGAATAACATTCCCTGATTCCAATGGGACACGGCACTTCCAGGGGCTGCTCGCCGTTCACCGGCACTAAATTTACTGGGATAACGCTCCAATTATTTTCCAGTTCTTGCCTATTTCCTCAGTTCTTGTGAGGAATCCAATTAGCAATCCAATTTATAGCGTGAGCTGCAAGCATTATCACTGGTGATAATGTTCCTCTGCAGGAACAAAAGGAACCAGCAGAACTCCTTTAAAATAGCTTTGTGACAGTGATCGGGATATTGTGACATTCCTCTCTCAGCTGATGGAGGTGAAACTGTGTTGCATCACCAGCTTTAATGAGCGTTGTCACAGGACAAATACCCGTGGGTTGGCTTCCTTTCCATGTGTGTGTGAAACGTGCACATCAAACGTGTTGGATGGAGCTCATCCAAGCTCTGGAAATGCTGCCCTGTGTCAGCAGAGGGGGATAACTCCCAGCCCTGCGGAGGCAGCTGGGAATAGCTGGATGCTCAAAGTGCCAGGGGCAGAGCTGCTGGGTTTGTGCACTCAGGGGAGCAAACAGCATCCTCTGCTCCCTAAATCCCTGGAACCTTTGAAAAACTCCTGCTGTGCCTGTCATGGGCTTGCAAACAGCGGGATTTTTCTTAGTAGGCTTTATAAACCAAAATAACCCAAACCATATTGAGCTGCTCAAACAAGGAGACATCCCAGATTAATGAAAGTAGATTTAGGTTAGATATGAGAGAGAAATTGTTCCCTTTGAGGCCCTGGCACGGGGTGCCCAGAGCAGCTGTGGCTGCCCCTGGATCTCTGGCCAGGCTGGATGGGGCTTGGATCTACCTGGGATAGAGGGAAGTGTCCCTGCCATGGCCAGGGGTGGGATGGGATTTAATTTGCCTTCCAACCCAAACCATTGTGGGACTGTGTGAAATTGTGATAACTGAAACATCATGGCTTACCCTTCCTTGATAACCACGGCAAAGGTTTCACTTTAAGGCAAAGCATGGACAGGAGCCAGAAGGTGTTGCCTTACTCCTGGTGTGTTTGTTACCAGCTGCACTAGGCATGAACCTCAGACTAAGAAATAATTGTTTTAAAAAGGTAAATATTTGCTCATCAAAACAGGAGAGGGACCTGAGGACGACTGTGCAGGAGCTGTTTGCTTTCCACTTGCCTTTGGTGATCTTCCGTGTCCCAGATTAAACATCTCATCCCATTAAAGGAATCCTGGGGAGGGGTGGGGTGAGCTGAGAGCTGCTGGGAGAGGACAAGTGTGGACATCAGGAGAGGTTCAGGTTGGAGATCAAGAAGAATTCCTTCACTGAAGGAGTGGTTAAGTGTTGGAATGGACTGCCCAGGGTAGTGGTGGAGTCACATCCCTCAGGTGTTCAAACAACAATGGAAGTGGCACTTTGGGGTATGGTGTAGTGGGTTGAAGGTTGGATTATATGGATTTGATGATCTTGGAGATCTTTTCCAACCTCAACAATTCTGTTATTCTATGATCAGGAAAATGAGTGTATTTTTCACTCTGAGTTCTCTGATGAGACAGCGTGAGAAGAGTGATATGCAGGTAAAAATATTTTGCACATTATTCCCATTCCAAAGCTGCACATAAAACTTGTGGGTAGAGTTGACATTTCCAGACTTCACTTTCCTGACTTTCCTTGCTTCACTCTGTCTGTCTGGAGACAAAACCAGGGAAAATACCAAAAACACAGTTTGGTGAATGAACAGTCAGGGAAGGAAGACATGGAAAAAGGAGGAGGAGTGGGAGGAGGAGGAGGAGGACAGGGACACTCTGCCCACCCAGGGCTTCACCAGACCACTGGGGACATTTTAGCATTAAGCATCTTCTCAGTGGCAACCTAAGATGTGCTGAAATAAAAGGAATTTGCTAAATGAAATGACAATTAACTCCTTCTTCTTAACTACTCATTATTTCCTTTTGTTTGCTCCAACCCTCTCTGATGGCATTTGCATGTTACAATTATTCAGCGAGATAAATTCCCGGGGGGGAGATGTCGCAATTGTCGTGGGATGGATCTTTTCCCACCGCTCCCACCTGGCTGGCACAGGCAGGACACGGATTGCTGACACATCCCTGGGAAAAGGCGTTTGTGCAGGTCCTGCTCAGCCAGAACGTTGCAAAAGCAGGACTCACTGCATGGCCAAGGGAGTGGAAACTTCCCCAGCTGATCCCCGTGCTGCAGCTCATTATTTATTTAGGAGTATCTGCATTTATATGAAAGATGATCCCAGAGGTGCTCGTTTGGCAGCTGAAGATTTCTTGGGGAAAAGAGGCCACGGAGCCAGGACAGGCTGGTCCAGTGCCCGAGTCCTGGGATGGATGGAAGGGGTTGGAGAGGGATGGTTTGGGTTGGAGGGGACCTTGAAGCCCACCCAGTGCCACCCCCTGCCATGGGGACACCTTCCACTAGCCCAGGTTGTTCCAAGCCTTGTCCAACCTGGCCTTGGACACCTCCAGGGATGGATCAGCCACCAGGGCACCCTCAGAGGAGAGGAATTCTCCCCAATATCCAGTTCTGATCCTGAACTGCCTGTGGGGCTCTGAGGCATTTTGGTGACACTAAAATACATCTGTGATAAAGAAGAGCTTCTGGATATCAAAATTAGCCAAAATTTGGATACCAATTACCTCAGATTATTGGATAGCACGTGAGGCACCTGTAGCCAGCTGTGGAAGGTTTGGGCACAGATAGAACTTGGAATTTTTTTGGTGTGTCTCCACACCGAGCCTGAGGCAGCACGGACTGCTGGGTGTAGGTACCCACACCTCAGAACCAGTCTGATTCCACATGGTTTCACCTTTAATTCTCATGTGGGAAGAAATATTGGAAAGGGAAATCAAAAATGTGTGGAGAAAACTTCTTGGGATGTATTATTTACCTGAAGTGAAATACCAGACGTGTCCCAGACTTCCCCTGAGCAAGGCACCATCGTGTTCGGAGCTGGACGCGTCAAATGAGTTTGCAGCATCTTTTTTGAGCTGTTCCTTCATAAATCACTCAATTTCTGTGCATTTGGCAGGTAATTGCTGCCTCAGTGAGGCTTTTCTCTTGTGCAATTTGTGGCTGTGGGAAATGCAAGGAGCTGCTGGAAGCCCTTTCCTCTGCCAGCCCGATGGGCGAGGCTGTTGCTCCCCGTCTTTAATTAGGGTGCTGCAATCCCATCCCATCCCAGCCCTTTCCATGCCAGGCTGCTTTATCCTGAACCTGGCCTCACTTGTTTCCTGTCAAATTCTCAAATTCCCCATGATGAACATTTTACCTGCATTTTCTCTCCCATGTTCTTTTTTTTTTTTTAAAGTACCTAAAGCTCCTAAAAATTCAGAGTGTAACTCATCCTTGGGTATGACCTTGAAATAAAGAGATATTTCTGATTTACTCCATGATTACAAAGCAAAGATAGGAGCTGCCAGAAAAAATAACGGGAACAGCACCCTGGCTGCCAATGGATCTATTCCTGACCCTGCCACAATTTACTTTCATTTCCTCCCTCTTTGCTCAGTCATTGTAAGAAAAGCAAAATCCGCTTTGGGTTTTTTTTTTATATGGACCAGATTTACCCTATTTTCCATCATGTGGATGTTTCCCCTCTCCTCTTTGTCCTGGTTCCTGACTTTTTCCTCTTGCCTGAGCAGATTCCAGCATGGAGATTCTTATTTTGATGCAGAGATTCTTATTTTCATGCAGAGTGCATGGTTTTAATTTCACTTTTAAACCCAAACTAATCTGTGTTGGTAATTGATGAGGCCTATAACTTACATTAAACCTCATAAAACAATTTCCACAGCCTGTTTTCAGCTTGGACCTCCTTATTCCAATAAAAAAGAGGCCTTGGTTATCCTGGCTGTACTGAAACCCCGGGATCAGCAGAGTTTATCAGCTCTTACCTGTCCTGATGGAGCAACTGCTGAAATAAGGGTGGAGCAGGCAGGGATGATGACAAGAGAGAATTCTTGGAGTTAATTCTGACCTCCACCCGTGAATCAGAGCCTTCCAGCCAGGGAGTTTCCATGGAAGTTGCCTGGAGATATTCCCAGGATTTGGGCTCCCCAAATCCAGACCAAAGATTGTTTATTGGAAGGAGCATGAAGGACAAAGTTGATTGTGCTTTGAACCGAGGGGCTTTGTTCAGTGCAGGCTGAATTTTCCTGCTGTGTGTGAGGACAGAGTGAAGAGGAACCCATTTCCTGATACCTTTTCCTGGTGGAGTGCTGGGACAAGCTCAGATCCATCCTCTGGAGCACCTCAGGAGGCACCAGACCTCCCTTGTCAGCTCACAAACACCAGATTTTCAATTTCCTGGGATTATTTTCCCTGCACATTTCATTCATTTCAGCTCCTTGATTCCCTTGACTACAAGAATTCTACATCTGGGCTGCTTTGGGTGGTTTGATGTTGGATCTGTGAATCTGCACTTCGAGTCCAGCTTTGCTCCTGACTCCCCAATTTGTCCCTTTGTGGTTGGATTTCAGGATACAGCCATTGTTTGGTGTTTGAGGGAAAAATAATTGAAATTCTTTGGGTAGGGGTGAGAGGACAGGGCTGCTTTTGCTGCATGAATATTGATCATTCTGTGTGATTAAGACAAAGTTAATTATTCCACGCTCTGTAATATTTCATTTGCAAATCTGCCTGTTCTGCTTTAATTTCAGTGCTCAGCCTGGCACGTGGCCACTTGTCCACGTCTGTGCCCTGGGGTACAGCAATTCATCTGGAGAATTGTCCCAATTTTTTCCTCTCTCTGGGGCTGAACGATTGTAATTTGCTGTTTATGTGGTTCTGCTGACTCTTCTACACCTGCTGCACTTCTTTTACCGTGGCTTCAGCAGTTGTTTGGATTTTTTCCCCTAACCTCTAAATAATTAGGGAATTAAATTTAAAAGTGGAGCATCTGAATTAAAAATTTTAGATTATGGCCGAATCACAATGATGGGAAAGCCTTAAAAAAAGAAAATAAAAAGAAAAAAGAAACCCAAGCTTTTTTAAGATTTAAAAATTTTATAAGCACAGGAATTTTCCCTGGAATTCTGACTAAATTGGATCCTCAGACATGCAGGTGGTGATCCTGATCCCTGTGTTCCCTGGGGAACAGCACTAAGGAAAAGATCCTTGGGAAGCTGTTTTTAATGGTTTTAGAGAAAAGCTGCCCTCAGGGGCTTGGGAGGAAAGTTCTGGAGGTTCATGGTCTGGGCACGTGGATGTGTTGTGGCCCTCAGTAATGGATTTGGGAGCTGATCCATGAAATTGGCCAGGAAACCTTTATGGCAGGATAAATGTGAGCTCAGATGAGATGAAATTAAGAAAATGAGTTTTAAACAAGAGGTGTATGGTGCTGGCCAGCTGAGCCCCAACATTTCTCATCCCTTAAATTAATGGGGCATTTGTACTTTCAGGGTCAATGCAGCTGGAATTGGATCATCTCCTGCTCTGCTTTTGTTCCCTTTTTTCACTGCTGGATTATTGGCTCTGTTTGCTCTTTTATTTGGATTATTTTTGGTGTGAACACTTCCAGCTGCTGTGCTACAATTAGCCCAGTGGAGCAATTAACTACAATTAACATGGAGCTATAATGAAGCAGGAGAAAAGAGTCTTTCATAAAGAGCCTGACATCACAACCCTCACAGGAGAGCTGTCACCCATGTACTGGGCATACTGGTGGCACTGGGAGCTCCAAAATTCCACCCTCCCTCCTTAGTGTGCAGCTGTGATCCTGTGGAATCCCATTGTCCAGGAATGTTTTTTCTTCCCCAGGGAAAAGGATTTCAGAGCTGGAACAGTTTCCTAGGATGTAATGTGGTCTCAAGCTGTCAGAAGTGTTATCTCACCTCCTCTGTCTTTTAGCTGGGCAAAAAAAAAAAGCTTCTGTTCCCTGCTGAGTGCCAAAAATCCCTTGAAGTCTCCTGCTGGAACCCAGTGATTTGGAATATTAAGTAGGGAGAGTTATTCCAGCTTTTCTTGATGCTAGGAGAAGGGAAAAGGGCTGGGGAAATCTCAAAAGGTTTTTAGCAGAGATTGTTTTCAGCAGCTTCTTTCCTTCCTAGTAAACACCTCTTGCCTAAACCCTTTAAAATTTAGTAAAGAAGGTGAAGAATTCACACAAAAAATGAGTTTTCACTCAGTTGAAACTGCAGGGACCCTCCCAGAAAGCACCTGCTGCTGTTTCCTGCACCTCCCAAAGCCAAACAAAGGCAACAGGCACAACGAGGAAGAAAAGTGCTTTGCATGGATCCCACCATGGCAGGGCAATGGAAACCTTGGACAAAGTCCTCTCCACGTTCTGTTTGCCAAATGAAAATCGGGTGTGTGCTCCTGGAGATAGGAGCTCCAACCTTTGCATTTCTGAAAAAAAACTTTTCCTTGTGCTCTGAAAGTTGTCTTGGATGGCATGGGGAAGAAATCCACTTTTTAAGGAATTAAAAATGAATGGGAGCAGGACTGACAAGGAGGTGCCCTGGCACTCACACCATCAGTATTATCTAGATGAGCAGAATCTTTGGAGATACAATTTAATCCCACTTGGAGATAGAATTTATACCAATTTGCCAAGTAGATATTCTCAATTTTTCACCTCCAGCGATGGGATTATAACTTCTAGTCTATTTTACAGACACTTTTAAGAGGAATTGTGGCAGGTTTTGCCATTTTTCACCTTCTGCAGTGCTGTGTTCATTACTCGAGGTGTGATTACAGCTTGGCACCTCGTATTTGCAGGTTACCAACTGTGATAAACTGTCAGGACAGCTCCTGCTGGAGCCCAAACATCTCAGCTGAGCCCTCAGCACACTCAGGTATTTCTTAATTCCTCAATCTGAGGCAGATCAGAGGTTCTTTTTTCCCTCCAGTAGCAGGAGAGCTCTTGGCTTGGAGTTCACCCCAAATCCATTTAAAGGATTCTCAAACCTTGCCCCAAAACATTCAGCACAAAATAATCCGTCTGCCACGGTGCCAGCCTGGCCCACACACATCCAGAATATTTATGAATGAGTGGAAAACACAGGAGAGCTGAGTCACACAGCCAGAGGTCATTTCTGAAGAATAAAATTTTATTTCTTTTGGCTGAAAAAACAGCATACACATGTTCAGATCTGGGCAACCTTCACCACATGTCTTCGTTTCCAAACCAACTTGTGCTTTGAAGCATGCAGGAGCCCACTGCAGCTTGAGAAAGAAGTTAAGAGGGTTTTTTTTTGGTTTTTTTTAATCTAGAACTGTGCAAACATCATTTGAAAGCTATTTACATTTTGCACCTCTCACTTCTACTAACAGGAGCATCAGCTGGTAGAGACGTGCAGTGTGCAGCTGTAATTTATGATTTGGCATCCACCTTTGATTTGTGTAGAATGAAAACAGAACAAACCTCCCATTGTTCCAAAACCTCCCCACGGGCAATGGTAATAAATCTAATTTCTTCTTTGTAAAGGAGATCTCTTTAAGCCTTCCCTGCAGGTATTGAAATATTATTTCCACTCTGGATCCTCTTCCCCTGGTGCTGGTGGGTGGGAGCAGCAAGAAAAGGTTTTGATTTTCATCAGAGAAGGCAGGAGGGCACGGAGACAGAGCAGGGCTGCTTCTTCCTGTCATCCTCACTGAACTGCAAGATGAGGTGGAGAATTCTTTTTTCAAAAAGAAAATATTTTAGACCATCTGATGCAGAAACTTGGACGTGAAAAAAGCTGGATTTAAGTTCATCCTCCTGTTGCTTTCTCTTCCAAGTTCCTCTCCCATCCATGAAAGCCTGGAATCAGTAACCAGCCAGACACGAGCACTCCAATCCTGTGGGATATCCTCATTTTCTGTCTCCTCTCGCCTGCCCACGGCACTGTGCTGGTAGAACTTTGGGTGTGATGAGCCACCAGAAGTCTCCCCAGAGTGGTTGGATGAGGCTGCTGGGAGTGGGAGCTGCCGGGATCCTCGGATCCTGTGCCATTCCCAGAGTGTTCATGGGAGGGGGGCTGTGCTCGGTGCCTCGCTCTGCTCTCCAGCCCCGGAGGTGAAGCAAGCAGGGTTTTCCTAAGAGCCAAACTGGAGCACAAACATTTCACAAAGCTGCGAGAGCTGCCGGGCGCTGCTGGCGCCGGCTCAGTTCAGCACCGCGCTCTCGGGCTGGGACCCGAAAATCTGGGAGAAGAATTCCAAGGCCAGGCGGACGTGGATGGGCACGAAGACGTAGGCAGTGTACACCACCATGGCCAGCACGGTGACGGTGATGGTGTGGAACATGGACTGCTCCCAGGGCTCCAGCACGTAGCTGCACGTCACCAGCTGGTACTGGTAGTACAGCCAGTACAGGTAGTCCTTCACCCTCTTCACGTCCATCTTCAGCTCCAGAGGGGTTGGAGAGCACCTGGAATGACAGGGAAATTGGGATTACAGCTGGGATACCCCATGGAACCGCTACACAAACCCGTTTTCTGCAGCTGCTGCTCAGTTACTGGAGCTGTCTCAGCTCAGTGGCCATTCCCACTTCCCAGAAAAGCTGTGGCTGCTCCATCCCTGGAAGTGTCCAAGGCCAGGTTGGAGCAAGCTGGGATAGTGGAAGGAGTTCCTGCCCATGGCAGGTGTGGAACTGGATGATTAAACTCCCTTCCCACCCAAACCTTCCTCTGATTCTATCGATTCCCACGTTCCAAGTGTCTTTTCCTACCCATTCCCTGTGGAAATCAGGGAAGTAGGCATGCAAAAAGAATGGCTTTGGGCCAGCTTCTATAAATATTCCATAAATTCCATGTATGCCCTGGAATAAAGATGAGATTTAAAACAACTGCTCTGTAGAAACTCCTCTGCTTACTTTTGATAATCATTTTTATTGTTCTGCAATTGTTGGGAATAAAGAGAAGCCAAGTTATGAAAGAGAGAGGAGGAAAAAAGTAATCTCCGATTGCAGAAGGGTTTTTTTGCAGCTCATTCCAAAGAAATGAAAAACATTACAGATTAAAAGAGTATTTAATGGAAATTACCAGTCTAGGAAAGATTTTCCTCTTGGGTAATACCTTTATTCATTCATTGTTCCCGGCTCCACTTGGAAAAGAGAATGGCTGAGCAAGAATTAAATAGGAAATAGGGTTTTCTTCCACTGTTCATTTTTAAATGTGGCTTTTGGCATTTGAAACAATCTTTAAATGCAGGCTAAAAGCATCTCTTTAGAGAAAATAGAATGATAAGAAAGTGTACAAGGCTTTACAGAGGGATTCTGTTATTTTGGGGTTTAAGGGTGTTCCAAGCACATCAGTCCATAGGGAATTCATCAAATTTCCCTCCTGGAAAACCTCCCAATGCTCCATTTTCTTCTACACTTGTGCTGCCTAAAATGCCAGAACAAAGAGGCTTGAACACATCACATCCCTCCAGTCTCAGTTTGGGGCAACAGAACTTTGCTGTCCCTCAAAGCAGCAAATCCTGAAGTGGCACTGGGAAATTTGCAGCCTGGGATTAAAGCAATGATGGGCCACTGATGGAGGTCAAAAATATTCCAATATTCCATTGGAATTCAATTCAAATGGTTTCCTGCTCTGTTCTGGGGGCATGTGGGATTTACCAAAGGGAAGGTTCCCCCCTCTAATTCTCCCAAAGCATTTCCTTCACTTCTATCTCCCCATATTTCCTAGACAATAAATTTTCTACAATACTTTTGGGGTGCAGATCAACATGTGAAATTTAGCAGTGGCTGTCTCTGTGACTAGCTTTTCTTGCAGGAGATTTTTCTTGGCGAGAAAGGCATTGCTGCTCTCTGGCCAGGCATGAATGGAAGCTGATTCCTTTCAGATCATTTGTTTGAAAGCAGAACTCCAGAGAGAGAGGCCTTAAAGCCTTGGAAATATTGCAAAGCCTTCAATAAAAGTGGCCCAGCTGGCAAAGTGGCACTCCCTGCCAGCCAAAAGGGTCCCTGTTTGGGCTTCCTGCAAAAAGAGCAGCGTTTCCTGCAAAAAGAGGGGGTGAAGTGCAGTGGGGAGGAGGAGGAGGGGAAGGGGAAGGGGAAGGGGAAGGGGAAGGAGAAGGGGAAGGGGAAGGAGAAGGAGAAGGAGAAGGAGAAGGAGAAGGAGAAGGAGAAGGAGAAGGAGAAGGAGAAGGAGAAGGAGAAGGAG
>NC_031778.1:23246738-23249635 GCF_001522545.3 Parus major | reverse complement strand
GAGAAGGAGAAGGAGAAGGAGAAGGAGAAGGAGAAGGAGAAGGAGAAGGAGAAGGAGAAGGAGAAGGAGAAGGAGAAGGAGAAGGAGAAGAAAGGGAAGGAGAAGGAAGGAGAGGAGAAGAAAGGAGAGGAGAAGAAAGGAGAGGAGAAGGGCCCTCTCACACTCTCCAGGATTATGGAATTTACACTGGAGTTACATCTGTGCTGGTTAAAGTCATCCCTTCCGTGGGAAAATCCCTGCTAATCCCGACCCCTGCCCGAGGAGCTCCAAGGCTGGAGCACTGCTGGGGGTGTTTGAGGCTCTGAGTGACCAGAGGGGCACAGACTCCCTGCTTCTCCATCCAGAGCTGGTTAGGGACAGCCAAAGGCAGGGAAAACATCCCCAAGACTGATTTTAGTGATATTCCAGGCTGCAGCCTCACCATCATCACTTGGAGGGCCACATGAATAAAGGATGAGGCAGTTAAAATGATGAGCAGCCCTTTGGATTTCACCAAAGCCCCTGGCACCCTTTTTCCAACCTGGGGATTGCATTTCCCTGCAGCTCCTGGCTTTCTTTGGTTCCCCCAGCTCCCAGGGCAAGGGAGTAATTCCATCCCCAGGCACTCAGACATCCTGGAATTGCAGGAGGAACACGAGCTGCCTTCATGCTCTGTGGTCTCCTAATGAATGATGGAGGTTGGGATAAGTAAAAGGCAAAAAGCAAATTACAGTCTGTGCCCTCACCACTGCCACGCTTCCCCTGCATCTCATCCAGCCTGAGACTGCCTCGGGAGCTGTGCAGGGATAACAACTCCAGCTGCATAATTTACAGAGGAAAACCCAGGAGGGCAAGGGGAAAAAGCCATTTTAAAGCAGCTGCTGAGGCAGTGAGAGACAAGGCTCCCCCGTGGCCCTGTCACACAGATCCCCAGGGGAAGGGACAGTTTAAATCCCTTTGGGCCCATTCTGAGGAATAGGGAGAAGCCCAAACCCCCACACCTCCAGAGGTCTGTGCCTGCTTTACCACCCAAATTAATTGTAGCAGCAATCAAAGGGAATAGCAGATTGCTTAGGCGAACTTTAGAGGCTAAAAAATCTGTATTTTAAACAGGATTCATCCTAGAGAGGCTTCACTTCCACAACTCTGTTTTATTCTATTACAGCTGGCACTCCCACTTGAAAGAGCCCTGAGTTATTCACTCATCAGTTCCCACTATTCCAGAGAAGGAGATAATTTGTTCTTATGCAATTTTAACTTAACATTCATTTGTCTACAAATTTGGATTGAAACATTCAGTGGTGTTGGGGAAATGCTTTTCTGTTTAGAGGCCACGGGACTGTTACAGCCAGCTATGAAGAGAATTCAGCTCCTGTTAAGCAATATTCAGATTATTTTCAGCAATTGCACCTCCAAGAGAAAAAAAAATGCAAGAAGAGAAACCTGCAAAGCAGCTTTTAGTGTTTTAAGTGGCTGCCTGATTCTCTTGCTTGTTGATACATGTCTCTGATTAGGGCAGCTGAAAAGATAAATCATCATCCAAATATCAAGGTTTCATTCCAGAGCATGCCAAATCACCCAAATTTCTGTACTAATGACCTTATTTTCCTGAGTCAGAGCTAGCTGGGAGTTAGAAGATGCCAGTGTTAGGTCCTTTAATGTGTAAGTTCTGCTCTGAGCAGGAGGGATTTGGGAAATTTTGGTCACATTTTCAATCTGCAACTTTGACCCGTGGCCGGACAGCTCCTGCTGGGAAATTCCTGTGGAAAGAAACATTCCTGCAGGGGAACTGGGAGAGACTGGTTTTGCAAAGAATGCTTGAAAACCACTTTATGCCCTCAGCAGGAGTGGTTGGTCGAGTTACTCGTACAGGGGAAAAAGAGTTTCCAATAAAAATTGATGAGAAGTTCATCTGGAGTGGGGAAAAACAAATCCTGGAGCTGGAAATGCCCTCATGATCACTCAACAGGTGATCTCTGCTGCTTTGAATGGAAAATAGGGATGAGATGAGAAATAAAAGCATCAAACAACCAATTCATCCCCAAAATACGAATATTTAATTGGCTAAAAATGGCCATTTGCTGGGATAGCCCAGCAGCAAGAGTGGATGGAGTTTGCAGCATCCTGAGGGAATCCTCTCATGCTGGAGCTTAAATAAAATCCTTCCATGAGTGCCTGAGGGGGTTTTCAGTCCCAGAACCCCTGAGCACCCACATGTAGGCAGGTGCAACCAGGCAAAGTGCCAGAAAGAATTTAAAGTTGTCTGATCTGTAAATAATTTTTGGATTAGAATTTAGAATTTTGGATTAGAAGCTAAATGGGAAATCACCTCCTTGGGGTTGAAATAGGAATCCCATCTGCAAGTTAGTGATGTGGAACTGCTCTAATTTGTAACTTAGACATGCTGTGAAATGTGTTTGTCCTGTGGAATATCCTGATTTATCCAAGGCACCAGTCTTGTCCCTCTGAATGCTGCCATGATTCTGGGATGAGCCCAGTGGTTTTATGCAGGCTGACACCTCCAAGTGCAAACAGAACCAGGAAGGGATTCCCATTCCCATTCCCATTCCCATTCCCATTCCCATTCCCAGCCCATCAAAGCCTTTCCTTTCATGTTTTATTCAGTGAGCACCAAGCAGATGTACAAAGAATGAAATGATCAGCAGTTGGGCAGAAATTGAGATGAGGCAGCAGATTCCAGGGAATCTGGAATCTTTTACATCCCAGCATTTCCTGGGAGCACAGCTCAGCCTGATCCAGGGAATCCTCATCCCAGCATTTCCTGGGAGCACACCTCAGCCTGATCCAGGGAATCTTTTATATCCCAGCATTTCCTGGGAGCACACCTCAGCCTGATCCAGGGAATTCTCATCCCAGCATTTCCTGGGAACACACCTCAGCCTGCTCCAGGGAATCTT
>NC_031778.1:23235326-23246545 GCF_001522545.3 Parus major | reverse complement strand
CATCCCAGCATTTCCTGGGAACACACCTCAGCCTGCTCCAGGGAATCTTTTACATCCCAGCATTTCCTGGGAACACACCTCAGCCTGATCCAGGGAATCTTTTACATCCCAGCATTTCCTGGGAGCACACCTCAGCCCGTTCCTCTGCGCATCCCCACGGCTCTGATCCCGCACTCAGCGTGTCCATGGAGCAGCAGCTCAGCCTGGAGAGCTCCTTCCCCTCCTGGCAAGCAGAGCCCTCAGGTTCCTGCAGCACTCCCACATGGATCTTTAAATTTAACCTCCAGTTTGTTCTCCCAGGGAGGAAATTCCAGATGGAATGGGAGGGAGAAGAGCAGCAACAATCCCAGCACAGCTCCTGCTGCAGACAAGAATGCTCCTCAAAAACCACCTTGTCTTGCAGATTTTAATAAATAACCACTCCTGGAATTCTGGAGTGCACAGCAGAGTGAAGCAATCCTGCACCTTTAGCCATCCATTCCAGAGCTCCAGGAAATGTAAATCCCTTCCCTATGTCCCGGGCTGAGGTTCTGAGCTGGGGAGATCGTGGTGCTCTGCATGACTCAGCCATTCTGCATGGGGGTGAAAACGCTTTGGCTGAGCCTCTGGGGTTTGCTGGGATAAAAAATCTTCCAGGAAGGACTAAGGCAGAAAGAGCATTGGTGTTTCCAGCCCTGCTTCTGTTTTACCTGGCTCAGGAGAATTAATTCCAGCATCTTCCTAATCTTTAACCCCAGCTTCCTTCCCTCTGGCCCCAGTGGGAGCACACAGGTGCTATTTTGGTTCTTTCAGGTGTTGCATAATGCACACAAGGCCCAGGACCTTTCCCTGTGCAGGAAGACTTCCTTTTACCTCTGGAACCTCAAACCCCTCCTCGAGTGGCAGTGCCACACCTGCACAAAGTCTGACCCGACTTCCTCATCTCCAGCTGAACCCTGATCCGTGTGTGTGCTCCTCCTGCAGCGATTCCGGGCTCCCAACCCGGGGTTTGGTGCTGGAATTCAGCTGCATCTCTGCCTGGAGCACGAGGATTCCTGTCAGCCTGCCTCGCCAGCTGCATGGGACAACAGCCAGAGGCTGCTGGGTTTTCTCCTTCAGCTCAGCTCAGTACACAGATGGAGTTTACCATGACCTACAACCGTGTGGAAAAGTCCTTTCGAATGAGACCCACACGTTTGTGACCCTCAGGAAAGCAGAGCTTGATCTGCAGCACCCACAGGGATCTCATTTGGAGAGAGGTTTCTCACCATTCAGTACCAGCACAGCAACTGAAAGCAGCTGAACTTGGCACTGATTTCATGCCTCAGCTGCCCCCAGCAAAGCCACAGCTCTAAAGAACTCAGCTGCCCCCAACTTTGCAACCTGGCTGATTTATCAGTGCCCAATCCCATCCTTAGGCACAGGGAAAGGAGAAGATGCAGCTCCTCTGTTAGAACATTCCTGGAGCAGCTCTGTCCCATTTTCTTCCAAGGCCAAATTAATTTTTCAACAATTTCCCTGTTCTTCCCTCCCTTGAAGTTTCCTCAGTTGTTTCCTTACATAACCAGCTCCTCCCTGCAGTTTGGGAACAGATCCCTTCCTTTCCAGCTTTCCTGGGCTGAGCGTGCTTTGGGCTCTGGGTCCTCCCCCTGTGCCAGGATTTGTACCTTGGAGCAGCTCTGCCAGAGAAAATGGGGAAAATGCAATTTCCCAGGGAAAGGGAAAGCTTTCCCTCTGTTTTGAGTGTAAACATAATTTAGGAATTTGGGTTTGAGCAGAACTATTCCCAACCAAAACCTCAAGTTTGGGACCAGAGAGCATCACCAGCTTTAAACTGCAAACACTTAAAAATGAAGAGTTTTCAAAGAACTGTTCTAGGAATATCTCAGGGGGGTTTTGGATTTGCTCCTGGTGACAAACCTCAGCTCCTTGTGAGATTTGGGACATCATCTACATCCTTTGAAGGCTTTCAAGTTCAGGAGGTTGTATAAACACATCAACCTATCAACAAAATAACCGAGATGTCTGGGCTCTAAAATAAGATTTACATTCTGTTGTAGCCCCTGTTTTATTCAGACATCTTTGCTTTGCTCTGAGTCATTTCTGAGGCAGCTGAAAGCAACAGCTTGGGTTGTGTGCAACGTGAGGAGGTGAATATTGTCACAGCTATGACAGGTATCAGTGGAAAATGGGTCCAAGTTCTTGTGCAAGTGCATCTCCCCTGAGATCTCATCAAAGGCAGCAGAGTTGCACCACTCCAGTCACTGCTCCGAGAGGGGAAAAGCAAAACTGGAGTGAGATTCTTGCAACAGATAAGAAATTAAAAAGGAGATGCACTCTTTTCACAGATTTAACCCCATCTGTGCAGCAGGGAACAGGTTCCTTTGCAGGCCACTTTCCCCAAACAGGTTTGGACACACAAAGCTGTTGACATCCATAAAACAAATGGAAAGCTCCATAAAATGTGGCTTGGCAGGACCCAGAGCAGAGCCCTGGCTGCCTCTGAGCCAGCTGGAGCTGTGTGTCCTGCAGCACCCGTGCTGGATGATTTTTGGGCACAGAGGGGTGGGACATTGCCGTGGGACCAAGGCAGCATTTCAGCATCTCCCTTTCCACTGGAATAACCTCCATGCTCCATGCACAGCTCCCCTGCTTCTCTCCAATAAACCTGCACCAGAAATCACTCCAAGCACTCATGGAATTGCTCCCAAGACACAGTTATTTGTACCACACTCGTGATGTTCGTGAGAGAAACAAAACCAAGCACCCCAATTCCCTAAAGCATTAAAATCCACATTAAAATCCCCTCAAAATGCCTTGTGCTTGCTAAGCAGAGCTGAAGCACTTATTGCAGGGATTCTCCTCCATATTATCCAAGGTTTTTCCAACAGGGAAGGCAGGACTTGCACCTGCTTCCCACTGAAGGCAGCCACCAGTGACTCTAAGAAAGCCAAAGAAGAGAAATCCTCCAGCGATGAGCGTTCCCAGCACACGGTGTGAGCAGCACCTTCCCTCCTCCATCACCCCCCACCTATCACAGCCTTTCATTCCTGCCTGTTTGCCTCGATTTTAGGGAATCCCTAAGGCAAACCATCACCTGGCAAACCAGACCGCAGGGCTGCAGCAACAAGTCCCGGCATGGCTTGGAAGGGACCCCAAAGCTCATCTCATGCCATCCCTTGGAGGGGACACCTCGAAGCCCTCGCTGGAGGCTGCAGGTGCGGCTGGAACGCCAGCAGCTCCCGTGAGGAAGGCACAGCCCAGCAACCCCCGCAGGTTCTGCCAGCCCCGCTCCCGGGCCTTCCCCCCGCTCCTTACCGAGCCGCCGGGGACTCGCCGTGGCAGCGGCCGCGCTCGCCAAGGTCACCGGTCCCTGCCCGGGGGATGCTCCGGGATGCGACGCCCTTGGGCGAACCGAGCGGGGAAAGAGCGCCGGCACCGGGAGCACCGGGATGCGGGAATGCCGTGATACGGGAACACCGGGCTGCGGGCACACCGGGCTGCAGAAACACCGGGCTGCAGGAACACCGGGATGCGGGAACACCGGGCTGCAGGAACACCGGGCTGCAGAAACACCGGGCTGCAGGATCACCGGGCTGCAGGATCACCGGGATGCGGGATCACCGGGCTGCGGGATCACCGGGCTGCGGGATCACCGGGCTGCAGGATCACCGGGCTGCGGGATCACCGGGCTGCAGGATCACCGGGCTGCGGGAACACCGGGCTGCGGGATCACCGGGCTGCAGGATCACCGGGCTGCGGGATCACCGGGATGCGGCGGCTCACCGCGGCCCCGCGCCTCCCTCACCTCCGCTCCGCGCACCGCAGCTCCCCAGCCCGGCTCTGCCCGCGCTTAAATCCCCACCTTTCCCCCTCCCTGTTTCCCTCCTCCCCCGTTCCTCACCTCCCGCCCGCTCGCTCCTGTGGCCGCGGCCCCGGGCCGGTCCCTCCGCCCCGCCCGCTGCCGCAGCCGCTGCGCCGGGAGCGGGGGAGGAGGAGCGGCGGAGCCGGGCTCGGGGAAACCCGTGGGATGGAGCTGGCTGGCACCTCCGGGACGCCAGCTGTTTCCCTGGAGCTCCGTGTCTCCCTGGCTTTTCCCGGCGCTGGCGTCATGCGCTCGGCGGCCGCGCTGCGGGATGCGGGATGCGCCAGAGCTGCCCCGCACACAGCGGCTTCTTATGGCACCCCCCTATCGCGACAGACCCTTCACATCTCACCCCTCCATCGCCACAGAGAACCTTCACATCGCACCCCTCCATCGCCACAGAGACCCTGCAGCGTGCTTGTCCTGCCAAGGGTGCCGGCAGGTGCCTGCGAGCATCCCGGCTCCAAGGGAATGAGTGCGAAGGAGCTGGAGCCTCAGCGCCGTGTTCCAGCGGCAGGAGAGGGGATTTGGGATGGTTTCACATTTATCAGGTACCCCCAGGTGTCAGGTGAGACGGTTCCAGAAAGGAGAGATAGGGATGGACAGGTATTTTCAAGATTTAACCTGAAATCCCGTGGAATACAACACGACCCTGCCGATCACGAGGCTCAGGCTTCTGCAGTCTATTCTGTCCCAGAGATAAAAGAAGCTTCATTTAGTGTCCTTCTCGCCACCAAACATCTACTTTAAAACATAACTTTGCAGTTTAAGTGAGAAATAAAAGTGTCAGGAACGCTTTTTTCCCTATTTTCCCAGCAGGATTCCAGGCACGATCTCCCTCACCAAAGTGTCGCTGTTCTGGCACCCACCGGTGCCTTCCCACCACCAAGGAATGCAAAGCGTTTCGAAGGCCAGATGTAAGAGCTGGTGTTGAAGCTGCTCTTTTCCTGTCTGAAGACATTTTAACGATGCTTTAAAGCTGCTCTTTAAAGCACTTGAACAAACAGAGCTGCGCAGGTGGCAAAGGGGCCATCGGGATGTGGCGCTTTCATTCCCAACCCAACAGTGCCTCTTCCTGCAGCTGCTGGTTTTATGGATGTTGACTGTGGAACTGATGCTTGCTTAGCCTGTGCTATTAAAATATTCCCGTGCAAAGGCTTTGTTCGAAATGGAAAATGTCCCTTTCAGGCCTGTCCTGGAGCTCTGAGATGTGTCTGGGCACGACTCGGGCTGGTGAAATCCCTGAGCAGGCAGAGCTTGAAATGGTCAGAGTGGTTTTGCCAGTGATCAGTGGGTGGGTGTCACCCAATCCCCTAAAAATCCTGGCAAAAGTATTTTGGGTGATCAGGGCACTTGCTCCACACAACAGTTTAATTTAGGGTATTTATTCCAGGGGCTGCTCTTTACAGAGAGGAGTTTACAAAGAGCTGTCCCACAGTGTCATTAGCACCCTGATGAGCTGTGATGGGCACAGAATCCCTGAATCTTGGAATTTAAGTTGGAAAGGATCTCCAAGATCACTGAGTCCAGGTGTTCCCAAAGCCACCACTAAACTCTGTCCCCAGATGCCACATCCCTGCAGCTTTTAAACCCCTCCAGGGATGGGGGCTCCACCAGGGCCTTGGGCAGCTGTGCCAGGGCTGGGCAGCCCTTTCCAGGAAGAAATTGTTCTCAAAATCCAAACTGAACCTCCCCTGGCCCAGCCTGAGGCTGTTCCCTCATCCCTGGGGGCAGAGCCTGACCCCACCTCGGCTGTCCCCTCCTGGCAGGGACTTGTGCAGAGCCAGAAATTCCCCCTGATCCCCCTTTTCTCCAGGCTGAGCCCCTTTCCCCGCTCCCTCTGGAATTCTCCAGCCCCTTCCCAGCTCCCTCTGGAATTCTCCAGCCCCATCCCAGCTCCCTCAGGAATCCTCCAGCCCCATCCCCGCTCCCTCAGGAATCCTCCAGCCCCATCCCAGCTCCCTCTGGAATTCTCCAGCCCCATCCCAGCTCCCTCAGCCCCTCCAGCCCCTCCAGCCCCTTCAGCCCCCAGGTGAACTCAGCAGCTGCTGTGGAGGAAGGTTCATTGTTGTATAAATGCCCCACATTTGCCTTTGACACACTCTGGTTTATCAAAAGGAGAAGGATTTGCCTCACAATGAATTTCAGATTTGCTGATAACCGAGTCTTGTTTGCCTTGAGACAAGACAGGGCTGCAAAGGCCCTGCCAGGCCCCGCTGGTGTTTCCAGAGGGAAGAACCTCCCGAGTAAACTGATGGAATTCAGGATTAACAGCTCTGTTTGGAGAAGTAGGACAGAGTTTAATCAAAAGGAGGCTGTGGTTTGATTTATCAGGCTCTGCTGCTGAGGGAGGCAAGGCTCTGCTTCCCCCCCGAGCCTCCTGCTGCTGCTGCTGCCTTCCCTGACTCAGGAGAAGCCTCTGCATCCCTTGCAAGGAATGAAAAGCAAATTAATGAAAAAGGAACAAAAAGTGAACAAAAAGCAAAAAAATAAGGAAATGAAAAATTAACTTTTGAGTTAACTTTTCTCTTAGAGCTGGGTTTGAAAAGGAGAAACTTCATGTGGTTAAATACATTTATTTATAAAACTCACCCTTGCATTTACCACCTGCAGGATGACCCTTCTGCACTGAGCAAAGGAGCCCCAAAACCTCCCAATGCCTTCAAATCAGGCCTATAAAATAAAAGATGAGGAACACAACTACATTTAATTGCCAACTTCCTCAGGGTTACCATCCTCCTGCTCCAGACCTGCTGGAACCTCGGCCTCCCCTAAAAACCCTGTGCTTGTCCTGGTGAAAACCAGGTCAAACTACCTGTATAAAGTAGATAAAAATATGGGACTTTGTTTCCTTATCTCCCCAGGGGCTGCTGATCTGCTCCCTTCCTGGTTTGGCCCCTGGGGATTTGTGTTAATTATTGCTGGGGATTCCAGCTTGGCTTTGGCTGCTGCAGGAAACATCCAGCTCAGCCCCTGGAGACAGGAATAAAATCCCTGCCCTGCCAGAAAGGCCAACATGGGAATATTGAACATAGAGCCTGGGAATATTTCCTGAGCCTCTGGGCTCTGTCACAGCCCTGCAGGAATATTCTACAACAGGCCAGGCTCTTCCCAGCCTGGATCACTGAATCCAATTTCATAGAATCCCAGAATTCCAGCATGGTTTGGGTTGGTTTGCCTGAGTTAAGGGACCTTAAAATCATCTCATTCCATCCCCACTGTCCCAGGCTGCTCCAAGCCCTGTCCAGCCTGGCCTTGGGCACTGCCAGGGGGCACCCACAGCTCCTCTGGGAATTCCTCCCCACCTTCACAGGCAGGAATTTATCCCTAAAATCTGATCTGAGCAGACATGAGGGTGTTCCTGCAATCCCAACAAAGCAAAAGCCCGAGCTCTTTTCATTTTCCAGCAGTGAGAGATCCATTTGTCTCCTTTCAGATCTTGTCTGGCTGATGAGGCCGTTTGGTAAATGGAAGGAAAGTTCCAGGGTAAGCAGGGAAATCTGGCAGAGTTTGCAGAATATTCTGGGCAGAGGTGATGCTCTGGCTAAACCTGAGATTATTGCGTTGCTAATTGTGTTCCCAACCAATTTGGTGATGCTGTTGGCAGCCGCCCTCTCCTGACAGAACTGCAGTTAAAGCTGACCCGACAAATTAGAGAACAACGCTTTTATCTAATGACAGGGCAGGCTGGAGAAAGCCCTGAGCACTGTGGGCTGTGGGTGAACACCCTGGGTGGGTGATTCTCCCACATTTATTATGTGTGTGCCACCACAGCTCTCGTTTTGGGGAGTGCAGTGGGGCAGGAGAGGCTCTGAGGGAAGATGCTGCCAGCAGTGACCGTGTCTGATCCTCCCTCGTGCTGTGATTTCCTTTGGAATTTTGTGCCAAAGAAGTTCCTTGATCCCTTCTGAGAAATTCTCTTTTATGGGAATCTGTTTATCTGTGGCATCCAGTGGATTTGGGATTATTTATCAGCAGTCTTGTCCTCAATATCAATAAATATCAACATCAACATCAATATCAATAAATATCAATAAAAATATTAATAAATACCAATATAAATATCAATAAAGATAAAGATAAATATAAAAATATAAATATAAATATAAATATAAATATAAATATAAATATATATAGATATAAAAAAATATAAATATAAATATAAATATAAATATAAATATAAATATAAATATAAATATAAATATAAATATAAATATAAATATAAATATAAATATAAATATAAATATAAATATCAGTATAAATATCAATATCAATATCAATATCTATATAAATATCAATATAAATATATATATAAATATCAATTAATGTTCTGGGTTAACTGGCCTGCACCCAGCTGGGGGAGGGGCTGGGTGGAATTCTGGGATCAGGAACAAGTAATTAGAAGGTAAAGGAATAATCAGAAGAAGGGCTGGGCAGGATCTCCAGTCCTGGGTGAGTCACATTTTCACATCTCCGCTTCCTGCTCTGTCCCTTGGCCAGTATGAAACAGCTACAGCCAGGGCTCTGCATCTCCCGGGATAACTGGGATAACTGGGATAACTGGGATAACTGGGATTTCTTCTTGACCTGGACATCCCAGCTTGTCTGTACTCCCACCCTCACTGGGATTTCAGGTGGGAATCCCCACCCCACTGCTGGGAATGCCTGGGTCTCTCCCATCACTGATTCCAAAGTGTTCCAGAGGAAAATGCAGTCGCTTGGAGAGGTCCAGGTTTCCCTCTGGAGAAGGCAGCTGAGTTTGGGATGCTCTGGGAGGAATCACCCATTGGACAGATCCCAGTTGCTGGAGATTTTCACCTGGAGAAGGCCCAGCTTTGAGATCAATCCTTCTCATTCTAATACCAGTTCTCCATGGGAAATTTTCTCAAAATGAGGAATTCTTCCCATATCAGGGTTATTTTTTTGGTTTCTTTCCCCCTGTATAGTCTACTGCACCCAGTGCAAAAAGGTCTGAGCAGTGCAGGTCTCTCAGAAATTGAATTTTGTGTTCCAAAAAATTCCATTTTGGGAAGTTATCCCGGGAAAATGTTTGGTTTAGGGCACTGTGCTTGTCCTGGATGGATCTGGATGGCTCGGGGTCTGTGAGGTCATTAATTCTTAGGGATGTTTGGACAGGGCAGTGATGTTTGAGCAGGAATTGGATTGGATGATGCCTGTGGGGCCATTCCAACCGGGATATTCCCTGATTTTTGTGCTTCAGCTGCAAACCTGTCACTGGCAGAGCTGTTGGGAGCTCCTGGAGCTCCCTCTTGTGCTGAGCCTCACCTGGAGCAGCAATTTCTGCGTTTCCCAAAAGCTCCTGTGTTTTCCTTCTCCATCCCACTCCTGCCCGGCCATCCCTGTTCCACCTGCCAGCCTGAAACCCCTTTTTGTTTGGTTTTGTCCCCCATTCCAGCACGAGGTGACATCTGGCACAGCTGTCACCGCAGCTGGAGGCTCTGGCACCTCCCTGGAGCCCGGGGAATCCTTCCCACCTCAGCACAGTTTGCTCTTTCTCCCTCTCCAAGGGAAAAATAAAGAGATGGAAATGAAAAAGAAGAGATGGAAATGAAAAAGAAGAGATGGAAATGAAAAAGAAGAGATGGAAATGAAAAAGAAGAGATGGAAATGAAGTCAGTCTGCTCCTGCCCTAATCCTGGTGGGATTCCTGGTGGGATTCCTGGTGGGATTCCTGGTGGGATTCCTGGTGGGATTCCTGGTGGGATGTCCTGTACAGAGCCAGCAGTTGGACTTTAATGATCTGTTCCAATTCAGGATATTTCACAATTTGAGTCAGGAGAGCTGAAAAATGCTATGTTTTTTTGCAATGATTTATAATTTATTACTGTTATGTATCCCCCTGTTTATTTTTTGAGCAGAGGAGGTGGGGAGTTTTAGACATCTCTTCCAAAGAAATCAGTGGGAATCTTCCCTCTGATTTTAATGTGGATCCAAACCCCTTGCAACCAGTTTGTATATCAAGCAAAATTAAAATTCTCACTCTCCTTTGCTTTTTAATTCCCTAAATACCATAAACCCCCAAATTCTTTGAGCCCAGCACACACAGACAGTTTTATTCCCAGATTTTTTGCTCCCTGCTGTGATTTGAAGGTGCTGCAGCACTCCCACCTGTGCTGGAACCCTGGATTTTATCACACAGCACAGATTTGCCAGAGCCAAGAAGAATTTGGGTGAAAGGAAACCAGAGCTTTCCATTTCCTTATTTCTGAGGAGAGTCACAACCCCTGCTGGGGTGAGATCACCTGCGAGGGGACTCTTCCTCTCCTGAATTCCATCCCCAAGCCCTTTAGCTCATAAAAAGCTGATTAATGCGGGGTGCTGAATGGATTTGCCAGGATTAAATGATGATTCCAGTGGTTTTGCTGGGGCTGGGGGAGGGAATGACAGCTCTGCCCAGCAGGAATGAGCTGCTCTCACCTTCCAGCCTAGAATTCCAGCCCCCCTCATTTCCCCTGAAATCTGGCACTGGGCACAAGGAGGGCAAAAAAAGCAAAGCCAAGGCTCTTGAGGACGGTTTTGTTTCCCAAACACACAAGGAAAAACAACATTTCCCAGGAAAAAAGGGTGTCCATGACACGCCAGGGCCGCCTCACAAAGGGAGACCCCGGTGCAAAAGGGGAGCCAGGTAATTCCATCCCTTTTCCCCTTTGGCTGGCTCCAGTTCCCAGAGGAGACAATGGATGAGTTTCTTAGCCCAGACCTCCCGACAAAAGAATTGGGATAACACCTGGGGGAATATGTTTTACATCCCAAAAAAGGCTTTAAAACCCAGCCCCAGTGTGGGAGCTGAGCCCAGAATGATTCCTGAGCTGTAATTCTGGTGTCTCCCAGAAATAACCGTGGGTTTCTGGTGCTTTGAATCTGCATTTCGGGACTCTCCGAGGGATCGGCTCCAGAGACTGGAATAGGCACCAGGGAGTTCTCAAATAACTCCCCAGATGGTTATTTTTGGGAAATAGAAGCTTTTGGATCTCCTAGGCAGTAAATTTAAAGGGTGATAAATCCTTTATGTGCTGCCATCCTGCAGATTTAGGGGATTTGGGTTGTGGGAGCTGCTGGCACAGACTGATGCAGGATTTCCCCATCTCATCTTCCCCCTGATATCTGAATTTTAGTGACACCAAATGTAACGAGACTGGATTTACAGGGAGATCATTTTATCCCTCTGAATCCAATGGAAATCCCTATAAATGCATTTTCTCTAGTCAAGCATTTAAAATCCTACATGAACCGTTGCTCTTTTTCAATGTAAATGAAATAATTTTTACCCCACACAGGATTTAAAGTTCTCATCACAAATGAATCCCCTCTACCCTCAAATTTAAGCTGAAAACAGAACAACTATAAAGAAAAA